>NW_015151286.1:98513-102864 GCF_000732505.1 Cyprinodon variegatus | reverse complement strand
CCTTTGTGTATAAATTCCCCTGTGTGTTCATTGTGAAGTCAGTTTTTTTATGGTTTGTTATCCTGAGTTAGGTATGCCTTAGTTGATTTCATTTGGGTATATTTTGTTAAATTTTTTTTAGATTTGATGTAAGCCCTTCTTTTGTGAAGATTATTTTTGGAAAATAAATAGAGAATACTTTTTATATGCCTTTGTCCTTGTGCCTTACTGGACGGACCACCACAAAGTGTATGAGAAAAAGACAAAGGCCTCAGAAGAGGAATACATATCCCAGAAAGCTTTGTGCGGAAAGCTCTCCTCAGAAAGCATTATGGCATTTGCCATGGGCTGTCGCTACCCGACAGTGGCAACTTATAACAAACATGGCGCAGGCACTGCTCAGTGGATGAGTTACAGTCCAACTAAGCAAAAGCAATGATCATCTCTCCGAATGGTCAGTTAACTGAGTTTGCTATAAAGTCGACTTTATAGTCCCCGCTGTATATGGACACAGTGAGCTTGTATGAGCTATGGGAAAAGCAAGTTTAAAACAGAGCGTGCAAGAGGAGAAATGGGGACGTGCATGCTCTCGCATGTGCTTTTTTTAAAGTAGAGAGGACAGGTCTTTTCAAAAATGTGCGAAAATCCTCCACTATACCTTTAAATAAAATTGAGATGTATCGCAGGACATTAAAAAGGTGTTTCATGCTTAAATTAAATTAATCCAAAATGTTGCTGAATTGAATACATTCAAGAAAGCAAGGCTGACAAAACTTCTCAGCATTGTAAAAGACTCATTGCAGGTTGTCACAGAAGTTTGATTGGAGTTTTCGAGGTCAAAACTGGCAAAACATTTACGTTACGTTACTTTGAAAGAACCGAGAAATTGTTTTTTGTTCTCCAGTTGGCAAGAAGTAGAAAAAAATTTGTTTTACATCCAAGTTTTCATACTTTTTAGCTGCCAAACTCACAGAAAGTCCAGTCAACTGCAGCTTATCACACACCTGCAGAAGTAAACAAAACCTGCACAAAAAGCCAGAGGGCATTTTTCAGATTTATGAGGGGAAGAGGGAATGAAATGCTTTATATTAATCAAATGACGTATCATAGAAATCTTTACATTTAGTTCATATATTTCTCACCACACCAGTGGATCCTTAAACTATACATTATATAGAAGATCACTGTATATATTTCCACACCTGAAATGAAGGAAGGAATTTCCAACTCGTAAACGAAAGAGGCAAAAACAATCTCCGATTTTTTTTCCCACATTCACCCAAATCCTAACCAATTACACAACTGTTCTCTGACGTGATGCAAATAAATAAAAATCTGCCCAGACAGATCTGGGAGAACAAAATGACATAATTCGCTGTAGGACCAAGAACCAATGTCTGAGTATGTAGCAACCTTTAATAGGTTACTTATACATGTGAGACTAGTTGGCATGGTTAGATTTTCTAGCTTAATAAGTGATATCATCACTTGAAAATGACATTTTGTATTTGCATGAGTAACCTTCTGTCTGGTATCAAAATGCATTTAATGATCTGAAACATTTAAGTGGAACAAAGAGCAAATGTTGTAAAAGGCACCTCATATCAGCTGAGGCGGCAGCCTTCAATCAGACTACTGAAAGACCATGCTTAGATGGCTGATGACGCACTTGTAGCTCTTTATAAGGATTATGAAAGTTACAAATTAACATTGTAACCCAACTCCTCTGAGCTGGAGAGTTCTGCAGGAGTACAACACTCAACTAAAAGCTTCAATGAACAGCAGAGAGATTGCCTGGGTTTACTTTGGCAGCAGTGTTGGCATTTCTGGCAGCAATGATGTTCTGAAGTTGGGAGCTTTCAGCCTGGGATTTTTGGTAAATGTAAGTCTGTTGGGTTGAGGGGACCATAAACTTGCATTTCTGGGAAAGCCATTGAAATTTACAAGACTTTGTAGAACCTACAAGAGTAGGCGGCAGGAAAAAAGCACACCCCTGAGAGTATTTAACAAGCACAAAAAGTGTTTCCATATTCATGTGTCACACAACCCAGCAGAAAGGGGTGTAGCCTTTTTGGTTGACGCAGTCACATGGGCTGCCACCGAGTATGATGTGACATTAATAAAACTTACTGGAAATAGACACAATGAGTTCAGTGTGTTGATTTAGAAAGCATGCTAATGGTATTAAACTATTACCAAAACCTGAAAGCAAACATAATGCTTAATTTGGTTCAGGGTGAGTTTTGGAGGAACACAAAAGCTGGCGGTGAAGTAGCAACAAATTCCATTTTAATAAGTAATGCAGGCTTTTATTGTTCCCAAAATGCATATAAGAGATATTCAGAAGTTATTTTCTCCTTTTCCAAAGACCTTAAGAGGCAAATTCAAGTTATTTCTCAAGACCCCTTGGTTCAAATGCCCATAAATCTTTGCTGATCGATAAACTTTTAATCTTATTAGTGCAAGAGTCTTTATTAACTGATGCAAATTTTATGATGTTTGGTGTAATAAAGTGTTTATCTTATTTCAATTAGAATTATACATTTAAGTAAAAAAAAAAATAAGAAAGATAAATGGTGTTTTTTTTATTGAGTTTCTGAATGAATCAATATGTCTTTTGTTTTGTCTTTCCAGTGACTTCATCCATATCTGTTCATCCTTGTGTTCATATCTTCCAGCCTTTCACTATAAAGTTCAATACTTAAACTTTAGGGGTTCTGGCTTCTCACTCCATGTCGGAGAATTTATGGATGTCCATTTTTTAAAAGGAGCATTTACAATCACGCCCTCCATCTACATTTAAAGCCATCCATACAAGGTCAAAGTAATAATGTTCATTGCATTGAGTAAAAGAAAAAGAATTTTTAAATTCTGAATGATGAGAATAAAGTATTTTTGTTAATTGGACTTGTGTTTGTAATGGCACTGCAAAAAGAACACCTAATGGTCAGAGAAATGTCAGATGTAGGAAGAATCATTTTAAAATGAACCAAAGTCATTTAAGATATCATTCAGTTTGATAGATATTTGTATGGTTGCATTCTTTCACAAGGAAATTAATGCATCACATGTTAGAACTGCAGGGTGTAGCTGACATTTGGATAGGAAACAATTAGTCCATGTAAACAATGATGTCACTATAGGACCTACAAAATTCACTACAGACTGTTAAGTAGAGCAAGACGGTACGGTAAGGACACAGCATTGTTTGCACTGTTGTCTGAAAGCAAGCTAAATGCAGACTGTGAAATTTAAGTTTTCCTGCAATGCCAGCACTACTGCAACAGCATCTTTACAGTAGCGAAGACATACGTACATGTTTCATTGAGTTAAAAAAAGACTGAAAATTCTGCAGTGTTGAGTTTAATTTTATGTAGTTCATTTTGTTGCCCTCGACACACACTGGGTATATTGCTTTGTACACTAGTGAGATAAAAACAATAAAATAGAAAAGGAGCGGGAAAATAATTTTGTGGGTGCTTTGTAATACAATATGCCAGATTAAGTTTAACTAAGTATTCCTGTTTCAGGAGTCATATTTTAAAAGTTAATGTCTATGATAAAGGTTTCCACAGGTCTACCCACAGAAAGCATAGGTGGGTGATAGCATTAGACTAATAAAATATATATATTAAGGTGTCATATTTCAACAGTTTACAAGTGTACAAAGCATGCTGTTGTACAAAAGTGTACAAAAACAGTTTTATTATTTTCCCAATCCCTATTTTAGAAATCTGCATTGCTATTGTAAGGTTACATTACTATTGCTGAATACTTATTAGCAGGTACAGTAAATTGTGTGATTATATTTACTCAAAGGTCAACATTAAAATACTGTATACCAGTTTGACCACCCTAAGTGTATGTTTTGTACACTTGTGAAAGTTGTGAATGACTCCTGACAGAATAGCCTACTGGCTTATTAACAATCAGCTTTGCACCAGATCCAGCCTACAAGCATAATCAGTTCGAGCCTTAAAACTGAGTCATCTCTGGCCAGTATACAAGAAAAAAATGTTATTTGAAAAAAGAAATAAGACAGTAATTCCCAACTGGGAGTATGCGTACCCAAAGTAGTCCTCGAGTGCATTGCAAGGGGTGCATGAAAATATTTCATTTCTTAGGTAGTAAAATGAAATTGGGCTGGGATCTGTCTACTGTGTGAGCACCCAATTCAAAAATTAAACAAGCTTTTTTTTCTTCCAAAAAGTACATTTTTCCTGCGTGATTTCACCTTCAGCTTTGACGCACATCAAAACCAAGCAGAGGAACAGACAGGATGTTGAGACCGGCCTGGTATCTGCTGTTTTTCACACTGAGATACAGGAGCTCATCAAAGCAGGTCAAGTGTCTTGATGAAAACAAAGTAAAA
>NW_015151286.1:92661-97793 GCF_000732505.1 Cyprinodon variegatus | reverse complement strand
AAGTATTTGTACTTTGTTACTTGACACCTCTGCTTACTAACTTCCACACAACATATTTATGCTGTTATTTATTTGAGATGGAAAGCATAGAATGCCTAAGAATTAAATGCTTGAATTAAAAGATTGATTTTTTTAATCAGTTATTGTATGTTACACTTTTGGACAATCATCAACACTTTTGACTGAGAGGGGAACTCATGATAAGACAAAATGCCAAAAGTGAAAAAAGGTTGGGAAACACTGCAATAGGAGACGAACTACTGCATTTATACATTCCGATGTAATGTGGATTTAAGGCCCAATGGCGATACACTCCCAGCCCTACTTTTAAGCTCTACCCCTAAAATCTTGTGAGTTCCCTTGAGGAAAGTGGTGTCCCTATTCCTCATTGCACATAGAAGTAGTGGACATAAGGGGTAGGGTGTATGAAGTTAGCCCTTTAAAATTAGAAATGTCAGATGCTAACTTGCAGGGGAAACACCAAATACAATTTCATACAAAACTTGGAGGACAGAGATCTTACAGAGCGACTCACTTTTTTTTTTTTTTTTACTTTTGAAAGCCAAACAAACCCTTTGGCGTTGGCCTAAACATATTTAAACATATTTAAGGCAAGTATCCAACAATTACCAAACCTGTTATGCTTTCAACCTTTTGGCCCTGGGACATCTGGACCCATGTGTGTTATATGGCTGCAGGACACTCCCCATTGTCTATTTGAATGTAATTGGCGGGAGCCCAGGAAGTTCTCTTGATTGCAAGTTAGGCACTGGCAGAGACAACTAAAAGCTCCTGCCAGGAAAGTCAACCCAATGGGCTGATTCTTCTCATTCAGCCTGAAGGATTCCACACAGCTGCACACTCTTTCATGGCCAAGGAAGAAGACAATCTGAAAGAGGTAGAGAGAAAGGAAGGAGGACCGGGGAACGGTTGGGGATAGTTGGACTGGAGGCTTGTTTGCTGTGAAGACAAAAAGAAGCAGCTTACACTCTTATTTGACATAACACAGCTTTCTACTGATGACATTTACACAATAGTCCTAGCAAATCTTTAATGTAATACTACTGCAACATATTTGGGTAATTCTAAAGATTGAGAAAAATAACTATGTATCTGAAATGAACAACACTTCCTGCCCCTTTTCATCTTTTTTTGGCACAGACTGGCTTTCTGGCCTGTCAGAAACTAAAAGAAAAAACATCTGTGACTGAGGTGTACCAAAAGGCTATTCAATGTATAACTGCTACTACGTAAAGAAACACAACATAGTAGAATTATCAAAAAGGTAATGAAAGGCTACATACAGATGCAAAAATCTTTTCAAAAGATGTCAAAATGTTTGCCATTTATTAAGAGGCTAAATCAGAATCATTCAATAAAAAGCTTCTTTGTTAAGTATTGTCTTAAAGGCTGGTTGTCCTCCCACAGCAGTGTGTCGCAGTGAGCTTGTCGCAGGTATGATGCAGACATATTTGATTTATGCTCAATATTGAAATGTGGTCTTTGGTATGTTTATTCCACGCTACAACTCAAAACGGGAAAATCACAAACTAGCTGTGGGTTGAGATACGGCAGAGGCGGAGAGGAAGTTGGGGCAAGTTTGTCCAACAAAGAAGGGACACGAGGATCCAGGTGGAAAAAGGGTCCCAGCATTCTTGCGCACCTCCCTCTTCTAGTTGGTCCAACTTCACGAGTGTTTTTCCTTAATCACGCTCATACAAACAAAACAAGCCGGTAAGGTACCAAACAGGAGACTATGTATAGTGTAGAGTGGATGTGGTTTTGACCTATCAGTAGCCTCCTGTTCACTGGACTGTCTGCAGTCACCTGCAGCAGAGTGTCTGCGGGGCGGGCGGGGACATCTCTGCGTTCACCGCGACACCTACGCAGACGTCCTAGTTTCGAGGTATAAATCAGCCTTTACAGTTCATGTAGGAGGAACTTGCTTTGTTGGTGAGACGTTAAATATATACAAACATGCAACTAACATAAATGCATTTTGAAATATGCAATTTGCATGAAAAGAGGAAGCGGTATAGGAATGTTATGAGAATCGAGAAAAGTTCTTACAGAGGATGTGCACAATAACACAAAATTAAAAATATAAAATAATGACAATATGAAGTTAAAATAAGTTGTAATTATGTAACTGTAATAATGTGTTAATATATTTGCAACATTTTCAATAAAAAAAGTGTCAGGCTGGGGCTGTTAAAGAGACTATTTCCATATGAGAAGAAGCTCTTATAGTGGTGGAAGGTTTTGGTCCTGATGGACCCCAGCCTCCTGACAGAGGGGAGAGTCTTGAAAACTTTGTGCAAAGGGTAGGAGGGGTCAGCTGCCATCTTTCCTGCCTGCCTGTGAGTCCTGGAAGTGTAAAGTTCCTGAATAGAAGGAAGAATGCTGCCAATCAGCCCCTCTGCAATATGAATGACAAGCTGTAGCCTGCCCTTGTCCCTAGTGCTGAAAGCAGTTTACCAGATGGTGATGGAGGAAAAGACAATGGATTCAATAATTGGCAGAGTAGAAGTGCACCATCACTGTTTTCTGCAGGCTGAACCTCTTAAGTCGTTACAAGAAGTACATCTTCTATTCTGCCTCAAGGGAGGTGATGTTCAGCTCCCACATTAGGCCCTGAGTAATGATGGAGTCCAAGAAGCAAAATGAGTCAATGGAGCTGCACAGAATGAGGGTGGGGCTGGGCTTTTTCGAAGGTCCACAACCAGTAAAGCAGAGCTGCACCGCTCTCTTTATTGAATATGTTGGATTTGATAAGGTTGAAATACTGTTGTAAACCTCAGAGTGTCAGGATTTGGTTGAGATTTGAGGACCCAAAAGCAGAGGCTGAAAGGCAAAGGTGTGTTCTTGCAGTTTTTTAATGAATTAACACAGGTAACAGAAACGGGAATCCTAAAATACAACATGAAAAATTGAAAACAAACCAGAACCATGGAGACCTCAGGGGAAAACAATCACGAGGAGCCAGGGTAAGACGAAGTAAGACTGAACAAAGAGAGGACTAACGAGCAGATTAGGAGCAGGTGTGAAGAGAGCAGGTGTGAAGAGACCAACACAAGAGGGCAACAAATAAAAACCTGAGAACTCAAATATATTCAGAAATTAAAATTAAACCAATAAAACTTGAAAGCATGGAGCAAAGTAAAACATAACAGAACCAAGACCATGACTGAGTGTTAAGAGGTCAGGTAAGGTAACCTCAGGTAAAGTCAGTTTTAAATAGGAACACATCTTGGGACTACTGTTTTGGCAATGCTGCTATGCTAACTAAACCCAACATCTCAGAAGTCCTAGAAAAGTCCTAGGAAACCACCAGCATTTATTTACAGGAAGCATGATGAAGCAGTACAGACAAAGAACATTCAAACTCTTCTTTGGACTCTCAAACTAAGACCTTAATGGAGAAATATGCAGAGCAGCATTCAGGTCCAGCTGGACCCAATATGAACCTCTCATGAGCGGATGGTTTTATTGTTGCTGTCTCTGCTGCTATAAAGAGTTTCTTTTTTTAGTGTGCAGCTATCTTCACCGTATAAACAAAATCAGCTGTTCTATTTGACCTTTTTGTTCCTTAAATGCTAGAGATAGAGATAGATACTCAATTACTGTGCTTATGTTAGGGGACTATTTATAATAGAATAGAATAGAATAGAATAGAATAGAATAGAATAGAATAGAATAGAATAGAATAGAAAATCTCTTTATTGTACCACAATGGGGAAATTCTGGTGTTTATAGCAGCAAAAAGATTATCAAAATGTGGTCACATAAATTTATATTTATTATATATATAAAGAAAATATTATATTATTTTCTTTATATGGAGTTAATTGTGTGTTTTATTTATATTAATATAATTTAGAAAGTGTAAGTAAACGCATTGTAGATAACTATTTTCCACACTGATAGAAAAAAGGAAAAAGGTTTTGAGAGAAAATATTTGATCATAGATAAATAAAGGATAAATTGACCTTTGAAATCTTATATCAAAAGGAAAACAGCTCTCTCAAAAATACGTTACAACTCTTAAATATAGTTGTTTTTTTGTGTGAAAACATTTCATCTCAAATATAGATTTCTCTCTCAAAACGTGTCTTTTCTTTCTCAAACGCTACAGTAAATCTTTTCTCTCGATGCAGGATTTTTTTCTGTTCAATGTAAAAAATGTGTCATGGGCGGGCCTGTGTTGCTATTGGTCAGTCTCAACAGAATTGACAGCTGAGTAGTGATATTTGGTGCATTTGAGATGAGCAGTGCCTCGCCTGGAATGCGGACGAGATCTCACAGCTGTGCTGATGGGTAGAGATAAAAGTCTGTTGTGAACCTGGACAGAGGTGTCTGCAACTGGATATGAATATGGTTGGCATTATGTTTGTGTTATGCAAGTTATTGATGGAAAATACACATTAAAACACTTAAAAACACAGCCGTAAGGTGTCGTAAGAACAAATAACAGGTATATCTTAGGCTTATACAAAATCTATATCCTAATCAGGCTAATAAAATACTATTTATAAAATTATCCATGTGAAAAAAAATTCTTCATCGCTTGGCATGGTTGATGTGGATGTGCAGAAACCATTTTATTCCATGACGGCCTCCGTATTGTTAAAAGGGGACAAGTGGTGGGGGGAGTGGTTCATTTTTGCTGCCATCAGAACATTAGATGTCACTAAAAATTACACACTTTAGCTTTAACCTTGTGAAGATTCTCAGTCGTCCAGGTCATAGTTATTCCAAAAAGGGTTAAAAAACAATCCACTGGACTTTGTTTCCAAGTTTGAAGACGTTTCGCTTCCCATCCAGGAAGCTCAGATTTCAGCTTTCAAAAAGCTACAATGCAGCATTTGAGTTGATCCCTTCCCGCTATCATCCCAACCCCAACCCTAGTACAGGAGAGCAGAGGACCTCACCTATTCAGCCAGGCCAACAATTCCCATTAAAGAAACCCCTTTCAGAGACTTAGGCCCCGTCCACACGAAGTCAAAACGAACACGAAACGCTAATATTTTCCAGAACGTTTGTCGTAAAGACGGAGACGTAAAATAAATGTGATCTTCCACATGAATGCATGAAAACGCTGCAAAATGTATGCCAGGCCTGTAAGTGGTGCT
>NW_015151286.1:85255-90956 GCF_000732505.1 Cyprinodon variegatus | reverse complement strand
TATTATTTTTAATGTTTAGTAGAAGCAAAATACGGGCAGTTACAGATCTAGCGCCCCTAGTGGCTAAAAGTTACACTGTGCGCCTTTAAGTAAAGGAAAATCAATCAGCACTTTCACTTTTACAAGTCTTTGTTTGTCAATACTCACCTAACGGCTATAACTCAATTCACAGGAGCACTCCTCTGCTTCTACTCACCTACTTAATCTGCATACTATTTTCAAATGTATCAGGTAAAACCTTTTAAATCTTTTAATAATTAGTTTCAACCACTTCCATACTGATTGATTTGTAATGTAAAGCATTGGTAAAAGAGGCTCAAAAAATATTTGTGAAAGAATGGGTCGCTTTGAGGAACTCAGGGAATTCTATGGTGATATCATAAGATGCTTCTAGCCCTGAAATTTCATTTACATGGAAATATTACCAAGTCATCTGTATGTGGTATGTCACAAAGTGGGGCAAGGAAATGCTGATGTGTATAAACAGGAAAAACAATCTAGAAATAAGTAAAAATGTCTTAAATTAAGTGTATTTACCCTTTTATTAGGTAAATGAGATAGTTTGCCAATGGAATGAGTATTTTTACTTTTAAAATAAGATAATTAGATAATATGCACTTTAATTAAGACAATGCAATTGTGTTTTCTTATTTAAAGTGTAAATCGTCTTGTTCCATGGTCAAAATATCTCTTTTACCCCCTTAATCCAAAAACAAATGAACTTTATTTAAGAAAAAATGACTTATGTAGATTTCATTTTTTTCCAGAGTAGTTTCCAGAGGTCACTATACTTCAGCAGAGTTAATAACCACCATACTCTGTATGTGACCTTCATATAAGGTCAACAGTGCATAGCTTAAATGAATGGGTTTCCATCACAAAGCAGCAGCATCTAAGTCTTACATCATCACTAAGAGCCATTAAAAATTAAAAGATTGTAGAACGATAACAGAGAAAAAAAAGTTTAATCATTCTTTTGTGTGGTACATCCCTTTGGTGTGAGAGGAAAATTCTCGACTCATTACACAGAGTTAAAACTGTATAAAATAAATTGTGTATGTGAATACTGTGTTAATAGGTGCCGGGAGGAACGAACATATGCTGGCAGTAAAAAATTAAAGTGTTCAGGAATCTGAAGTTAGATAGTAGGATTATAAACACATTCCTCTACATGGTTTTATCAGTAAGCTTTTTGCTTGCCATCTTACAGCCCTCAACTTTTGTTCAGTTTGGCCCAACGCCTCCCTTGGTCTCTGAGGCCTTTAAAAGGTCAGATTCCCTCAGCTGTGAGAATGACGTCAGTGTCTTTAACTTTATCTTTGTCTTGAAGATTAAATGCGGATTCAGGTCTTTCTGTAGGGTGCTGGGAATCATTTTGAGAACTGAAGACAGCAAGTATTTGAAGACAACAAGACCAATGATTTCATTGTGTGTATCGTCTTCCCAGTTCATTCACTTTGCTTGACTTTTACTCATTTCCTTGTTCTCTATTTAACTGAGAACGGAAATACTTCAGGAGCTTATGCTAACCCATGGGAGTTGCAACAGGTCACAGAGGAGAAAAGAGCAGATGTTGCAAGATCTTCTCATCACAGCAGACTGGTCATACAGTAGCGCCACAAATCATGTACAGTCGGCTGGAGCTCATATGGCCTTTGAGAAGCATCTCTAGTGACTTAAAAACGATGTAATTAGTGAGGGGATGTAGAACTTTGTTTATATTGTTTTCCAATCTATTGTTTTATCTTTTTTACTGTAATTTTCTTGATGTCAAAACACCAAGGCTTCATTATGTGTAACTAACCAGCTCCACAAGTGATGGGACACCATCCTACAGACATGAGTGACGCATTGCAGTGCATGCCTCTGCACTCCTTACTCATCAGCTATTCATTTGACATATTTTATCAGTTTATCAGCATAGCACAGTCAGCTTAGTTTAAAGGAATAATACACTACTGTTTATGCTCTAAAAACATTCTAAATGACTTCGTTTCAAGTAAATTATGGACGCTACCCACTCAGGACACTTGGATTACATTGGACGAGCAGTATGGAGGAATATTGACACGTTTTTTGTGGACTTTTATGGACCTTTCTGCCTCGGGCGCCATAGACCTCCATTATTTGAATGTCAGCAGACAGCAAGAAGCCTCCCAGATCTCCAGATGCATTTAAGATATCAAAAAAGTACTCCAGAGTGTTGTTCAGCATGGGGGTGAGTAGAAAATGAAGGCTAATCATGTTTTGGGTGTACTATTCCTTTAAGGTCTTAGTGTTTTGTTTGTTTTACTACCTACCTTTACCAAGCTTTCATCTTAATTCCTTTTTATTCTGCTTTTAATTTTCTTCTATTTTACTGTTTAATTGTTATGAATTGTCCTTATACTGAATTGTGCTATAAAAATAAACTTGCATTGCCTGTTTGACTGCAGATCATTGTTCATATTTGATGTAAAAATTTCACATTTTAATTGCAGCAATAACAATAGGAGTAAATAGTCACATCTAATATTGGCCTACTCAGGGTGAATCAAAAACAACTCATCCTTTTCTCACACAACAAATAATTTGAACCAATACACACATCAATAAGGTGAACATCCAAATGTTTGTTCAGTTGGAGCTCCAATAAACAGATAATACAGCCCTAACACAAGGGGTTCCATCTCAACAGCATCCGGATGAACACCAATAATTGAAATGTAGACACACCCAATTGATTTAAAGGAATAAAAAAGGTTTCTTATTTACTGTCCAGAGGCAGGCACATGGACAGTGTAACTCCCGTCTAAAAGTGAGAGCATATTGCCGGCTGTTAGGTCTTGAAGGGTTACAAAGGTGAGACAGATGGGTCAGGATTTTCTGGTGAGTGAATCCTTTCCATGGTTTTAGTATACAAAGCCCATTTATTTTTTTCCCTTGTGCTGAGGTAGAAGCCGAGGAATATCTGGTTACATCATCCTCCATAGACTGCGTCTGGCCACCAGGTTCTCTCTAGCCTCTGATAGTAATGCAAATATTACTCACACCCCTTGACCTTTCTCCTATCTTTCCTCATAAAAAAACAGACACATGCTTGAGGAGTGAAAGAAAGATAAATACTTTTTTTTAGTTTGACAAAAACAGCCAGAAGTGCTGCATCCATTTATACTAGCAAACACCTTATACCCCTTCAAAAATTTCAGTGCAACCATTTTTTTTTTTTGGAAGTCAGCTAATTAATAAATTGAGTCCAATATTATAGCAAAGGTCTCTGAAGTTTGTCAGCCACCAACTAACCCTTGTTCATTAATATTCCAAGCTTTGAGCGTCCCATAAAAAAAATCACTAAATTATTTGATTTATTTATCGTATTACAGTAGGGCAATGATCCTAAACATGCAGCCAGAGAAATTAAGGAATCTTTATAATCAAAGCCTATTTATGCTTTGATTATAAAATGTCCAAGCCAAAGTCCAGACCTAAATCTCGCTGGAAGAGAGTAAAAACTCGCCTCCAGATGTGGAAAGCTGGCAGAGACACATAAACTTTGGTGAAGCGCAACAAACCTTTGAACATCCAGGGATGAACACAAATGCCCACTATTCCTATCAAAATGGGGGAAAAAAATCACCTTGCAATTATGCAGTACTTTTTTATATATATGCCACAGATATTTGACTGAAATAGAGTTAAGTTTGTGGCTTTATCGTGACAAACTAAAGAAGTTGAATATGTTGTCAAGGAATCTAACAAAATCTTTTGCGACTCTTGACTTCTGTGGCAAAATGTCCAGATTGCAAAGAAGATCCTCCTCGAAGTAATAGAATACTTGATGGTTTTGACCCCGACTTCATCCTCTGTAACCCCATGTGTTGGAGTGGAAAACCAAGCTTTTTTTTTTTTCCCGTGAGCCCTCTGGATAGACTGGAAGAATGTTCATCAGGAAACATAGGTCAGGAAGTCAGATGAGGAAGCTAGGCTTTCATTCTAAATACAGCCCTTCTCTTGAGACTGGTACGTCAGCAGAGAACTGGACAGCAAATATTCTTTAAACGCTGAGCCACCCCCCCACTCTGTTGTTTGTTGCTATTTTCGCATCCTCATCTTCAACCAAAAACATCATAACGTCTCTTGTTTTACTGTGAATTGGCACCAGAGAAGCCACAAACCAAGTTGCTGTTTGTTTTGAACTCTGGCCCTGACTGCAAAGTTGTGACATATCAATGGCTTGCATTGATGCTGCATCCCACCCAGTGTGAGAAGAAGGGCAGTGGAAGTGAGTGGATGGGCATGTTGGAGCGATTCATGGGAACAGAATCGGCACAAGCATTTGGTGGTTGACCACTAACAATGCTGTGGCTACCCTTATGCACGATTAATTGCTTCAAGCTCTCGTTTTCCTTCTTCCCTCGAGCCCCCCCCCCCATCTCCAAAAGTCTGCTCTGGCAAGACTAGTTTCTTCCTACATGATGACCACAGCTCTCCCTTATAATCTCCACGGACCAGAGGACATGAAAGGAGGCAATCATTGTCTCCTGGCTGTCAAATACGATGCAAACAAAAAATGCACCGGACAAAGTGGAAGGATGAAAAAAGTCTGTTAACACAAAATCATTTCAGATTTACTATGAACTTGGACTGATTCATGGTCAAGAAATCAACCTCTGCTCATATCTGGCTGTCCTTAAAAACTGATTGCTCAACATGCGGCTGGCTGATTAGCTGCTCTGTCAGGGTTTTGAAAGATGTGTTCACATGATGGTAAAAAAAAGTGGAAGTTAGAGAAGTCTTAAGTAATCCACAGCTTTTAATAACAGCCCAAACACCACAGATTGAGTTTTTGTAACAGACTATGAATGCAGTCTCACTAGTGATAATTCTACACAGTATGGCACAAACACAGTGCCCTGAAATTATTTTAATAAGTTTCTATAAAAGAAAAATTGTATTAAACATTCATTTTGGAATTGCTTGTTGTCAGATTGTACAAAGATCTTAAAAACAATATATAACAGAAGGAGAATTTTTATTTGAAGTGTTTGCAGTATAACTACCACTGTAGCAGTAATATCTGCAAATAAATTCAGATATAGATCCTTGCATAAGTTTTTGTAATATTATACTTATACATTTAAATTTATTTAATGTACTTTAGGTAAAAAACCAAGACAAAGAACTAAACTTTAACTTAGACCAGGCCATTTTAGTACACACAGGTGTTTATGGTCTCAAGTCTTTTGAGGTCTCTATCAGGTTTTTTGCTATCTAAGATGTAATGGTAAAGGGCCTGTACTTATATAGTGCTTTTACTTGACCAAAGCGCTTTACGATACATTGACCCATTCACACACTGATGGTGGCAAGCTACATTGAACTCCTGCATCTGATGCCACATAATAAAGTTATATATAAAAAATATACGGTATACAACTTTTTGTATCTCTGCTTCCGTCTCTTTGAACCCCAGTCGGCCTCAGCAGATGGCCGCTCACACTGAGCCTGGTTCTGCTGGAGGTTTCTTCCTGTTAAAAGAAAGTTTTTCCTTTCCACTGTCGCTACATGCATGCTTAGTGTGAGGGATTGCCTTGGAGTCAATGCAATCAACTGGTTTTCCTTAGATAAAAAATGTTGAATCAATTTGACTGTATGATCTACTTGAACTGTACGTGCCTTGAGACTTGTGTTGTGAATTGGCGCTATAGAAATAAACTGAATT
>NW_015151286.1:83154-85025 GCF_000732505.1 Cyprinodon variegatus | reverse complement strand
TGCAATCATTAAAATAAGCTTTGCTAAAGCAGAGAAACCTTTAAAACCTGCAGGAAAGCAGACCTCAAGGAGAGATTTTGGGCATGCCTGGTCTAAAAACACTCTCTTTACTAGGTACCAGTAATGTCACACAATCCCCATTGGAAAACAAACATTCAAGTTATTTTCTTTTCCTTATTGAGCATGATCATTTTCCCAAAAAAAATGACCCTAAATACAGTATTGGATTGGTAAGAACCAAATACGAAAGATTTGCAGAATATAAAGAAAATCCTAATTAGTCTTGTTTCTTACTGAATCTAGAATAAATGAAAATTTCCTTTGAAGTAGAACTGTGTGTTATGGTAATACCTCCTGATGGTTGATCAGTGATAATACAAGTATGCTAAAGTACCTTTTTTTAAACTTACCTTCATATGGAAATGTTCCTTCTACAACCTGTCTTGTCAGTTGTCAACAACCCTAACAGTCCCCAGAATACACATTATATCCCTCAAGCAATAATAGTCCCTATTCCTTCTCTGAGACGACATTTTATGAGTTTGTGGTCACATCAATTGGACTGTGGTGTTGCAAAGATTAAAAATACCACTCTACATATGTGAGCCATTGGAAAACAGATAAGCTTCTGTTTTATGTGAGGCTAGTAAGGTAGTGTGTCAGTGCAGAGGCTGATTACTCAACTTAATCCAACACATAGAAAGCCCTGTTTGAAAAAGGGTAACATGCATCTAATCTTAAAACAAGCTTATAGGAATAAGAATTGATGTAACCCAATGCATAAAATAAATATATAGATCTTTAAATACGCTTAAAAATAAAGAATCTGTATTAAAAAAAAATATGGAGGAGAGAAGAGGAAGAAACTCTGCCCTCTGTTGATTTTAATGTGCTATTACACCAAACTGTTGCAATGAGAGGCCCTAAATATCTTCCAACCCTCCTTTCATCTACAGTTTAGTTAGAAGAAAATGTAACATCCTCTCATCCTACTTAACCTTTATCATATTATTGACCTCGAACTCAATCCTTGTCCTCCCTTCTGATGTGTGTGTGTGTGTCAGAGGGGGTCAGAGATGATAGCACAACAGGCAGAAATCAGATCATGCACTAAAGGCAGAGGAGTTTCAATAGTTTCCTGAAAAACAGGAGGATCCTTGGCCTTGAGGTTCACACATGCTCCAATCAGAGCAGAAACTTTGTAAGCTGTGAAAACCCAACATGAACTGATGATCATGATTCTTGCGTATATTTGCACTTTATTAGGGAAAAAAAAACAAAAAGAAAACTTAAAGAAAACACATTGGAAGTATGTTTCGTCATCCATGCACTTTTTATGCCAAAAAAAACAAAGCTCAGCATTTTTTGGCAAACCTTTACCTTCTGGAGATGTTCCTCATTTCTGGTGGTAAATGAAAAAATATTTTGAGTTGAAACAATGTGACAGACCAAACAAGACATCCTGTTAGGTGTTCAGGAGGGAATTTTTCACTAAAGGGGCATTTTCACTAATAAAAAAATAGCCACATTGAGGAAGTTACAGTTTTTTAAGCATTGTTATCTTACTGGAATTGCTTATTGTTAATCTTACCCAGGGCTTGTTATGTGATGGGGAATCCTAAAATGCTTCTCTGCTATCACAATGCCAAAAAGCGAATCCTAAGTGGTTAAAAATCAAACAGCTCACATAAACCTTTGCACAGATAGAGTAAGTCATTTGGGATTCATAATTTAAGTTGATTAAAATATACAATATCATTTGAGAGTAAAAATAGCAGCTAAGAGAAACCTAGATAAATTCTTGAAATCCAAAAACATTTTAAGAATTAAAGATGGCGGCTACATAAATTCTGGTTTTAAAATCTTTGCGC
>NW_015151286.1:78081-82728 GCF_000732505.1 Cyprinodon variegatus | reverse complement strand
AACTTTTAGGTTGTGTTCATAAAGCAACCTGAAGTGACCCAATAGACACCATAGACCTCCATTATTTGAATGTCAGCAGACAGCAAGAAGCCTCCCAGATCTCCAGATGCATTTGAGATATCAAAAAAGTTCTCCAGAGTGTTGTTCAGCATGGGGGTGAGTAGAAAATGAAGGCTAATCATGTTTTGGGTGTACTATTCCTTTAACTTTTACAAAATTGAACATGGTAAAACATGTAGGATTTTGGTAGGTTTTTGTCATTTTCATTTACTAATTAATATGCAGTACAATTAGAGTTTGGTTTATATTTAGTACCATCCAAAAAATGTATTTTTACAGGATATTTTTTATCTCTTGAAAGTTTGATTGTATCATTAGCGACAATCTTAAGTTCTTGCTCAATTCCAGACATTTTTTTCAACCACAAGCTAAAAGACAAACAAAAAAGGTTTTGCTAAGTTTATATATTCAAAATAAAGCCTAACATATCAGGCCCCTTTGATGGTAAAACACTCCATTGTAAACAAGCATTGCTTTTCAGTTTAAAGATTATGTTTTTTACGCGTGTTTACAAATGTCTCTGCTTGAATAGGCTCCTCCCACTAGGGCTGATTTCAATTACTGCAAATTATAGTTCCTACCTCCTGCTGCTTGGTCATTATCCATTCACCTTTTGCAGGGTCAACGGTAAGAACAATATCCTAGGTAGGAAAGAAACTGCAGACTGCTGTGCTGAATGTGTACAGCCCCCAGCCTTCTGGAAATCACTAAGGGACAGAAACAGATGTGAATGATGCTCGTCAAATTAGGAATTTCTGAGATAGAACAACAAAAGCAAAGTTAACCAAATGTAGTGAATGTATGAAGCTCTTGATTTAGAAAATCCCAAAAACTATATGCGTGCATATATTTTACTAGCCACATACAAACATATACCGGGTAGTATGTTTTTGTTCAACTGTGAGATGGGCCGGGGCTGTCCTGTCACGCAAAGGATTGTGGGAAACCATATTGATTCTATTTGATGGATATAATGTCAGGAGATCCCTGTAAAATGACTATCATTAAGGAGCGCCCTGTTGCCTCTTCCTACCTCTTTCCTTACTGCTAGCCATATTCGGGCAGCACTTATGATGGGGACTGATTTCCATTATTCCGAATCAGCCAGTCAAGCAGTGCATATCTTGTTTTTACTGTGTAGAGCACCACAGATACCAGAATATTTTCATAACGTAACATTTTCTAACCATTTTCAAATGTCCATTGTTGGAACAGTAGGAAGCAACAGGTCTTTTTTTTTGTTTTGTTTTTTTAACAAAAACTGAAATGTAAGCAGGACCTCAGTCTTGTTGTTCTTTGCTTATATCTGAACAAGACAAATAATGCTTGCTAATGCCTGAACCATCCCTGGCTAGGTAGGATTGGCTACAAAAGTAAACTAAGCAGTACTGTAAGAAATGTATCACTACCTAACATTGCATTTAATGCAATTTAATGCAATGTAAAATTGAAAGAAGATTGACAGAAAATAACTGATGTATTTTTAGTAGGTTAATGTTAATTAAAATAACATGGACACTTCCCTGCCCTGGACACTGGACATGAGGCAACAGTTGACAGACTGCATGTCTTTAAATTAAATTATTTTTAACATAGAAAAGTAGCTTCTGCTGGAATTTCACCATCAAATGTCATTTATCACCTAATATGTCTGATTAACATCTATATTATTAGCCATCTGTACAATATTCATAGTACATATTCACCTGCAAACTCTGTTATAATAACAATCATCTGTATATTATGCTATTGTGCATATCTGTTAAAACCATATTTATAGTAATATCCACCTGTATATTATATTCGGTACATATCCAGCTGTAAATTTTGTTCATAACACTAGTTATCTATATATTACAGTATATTCATAGAATAAATCCATTAGTAAAATTCTTAGGGATGCACGATATAATCGGTCCCCTATCGGTATCGGCCTGTATCAGCCTTAAAACTGAATATCGGACATCGGCCACCCCACCGATATTTAACCCGATATTTGATCAGTTTCTGAGTTTTTAAAGTCTAAAAAAAAAAAAAAAACAATACTACTTCTTCTTCTTCCTCAAAAACTTCTTTTTTACAGACTTAAAAACTTCTAAAGACGAGGGAAAAAATATTGATACATTAAAATATCACAATATCTTCCTATGCTGATTTATTGCCATTTAAAAACACCATATCAATCTCTTTTACTAATGAAATATTGCTATATGTCATCGTTATGCTACGAAATCCCCCGAAAATTCACGAAATTTTGCCATTTTTTTATATGTTGATATATTGACACGGTATCGATTTATTTTACTAATAAAATCTCACAAGAATTTGCAAAAAAGAGTTTGTAACAGAACGATGAAATTTCACGAGATTTTGAAAGTAAAATAGATCGATACCGCGTTTTTAAAAATCAATTTGATATCAGCATATGAAAATATATTTGAGTATATTATTTTTCAAAGTGTCAGAAATGGATAACAAAACTGCTATTTTCAATGACTACTTATTTTTGTCCAGCTTTAACATCAGTATCGATATCGGTTATCGGCTACATGAGTTTTAAAATATCGGCATATCGGCCAAAATCCCAATATCGTGCATCCCTAAAAATTCTGTTTATAATGGTATTCATCTCTATATTTATTCAGCAGAACCCATGTCCTGTACTTATAGAACCATTATTTATCCTGCACTTGCTTCTATTGTACTTCTGGTTAGACTTAAACTGCATTTTGTTGCCTCGTACCTGTACCTGTGTAATGACAATAAAGTTGAATCTAATCTAATCTAATCTAATCTAATCTAAAATGCCAATACTTGTAATGGTAAATGTATATTAACTTTTGAATTTTAGACTGTGCACTTTTCTAACAAACTTTATAAGTAACAGTGTCTCTAAACTAGTTAAACTTGAATATGAAAGTAAGTTTCAGTAACATAATTTTTTTAACCACAAGTTCTATGATTAGTTGTTATTAGGCTGGAATAACCGTATATAAAACAACCCATATGACTAATTTAGAACACCCCATAAAGTTTCCTTTTAAAGTTCACTTATGTGAGCATTCAAGAAAACCATGCAGCTTCTGAAGCTCCTTTAAGCCAAGCCTAAGCTCTGGTGACCTCTCTGAGATCTTTACGACTATCTGCTGTGAAAGTTCTACCCCATAGCATCACAACTCCATAAACATGCACTACAGTAGAATCTAGCTATTAATCTGTGTCATTTTTGGCATGTTTCAAACTTGTAAATTCACTTCACACCAGCCACATATTTTTTTATTGTTTTTTGCATGGTGGAGGGTAAAACGCCTCTGGCTATGCTGCTGTAAATATCCCTGAAAGGGAGACAATCGATCTGAATCACTTTATCAATCAGTGACAAGGCCTTTGAACTGCAGACGTGATTTCCAGCTAGTCTGTCATCCCACCCTGTCGTCTGTAAAAACACTCCGGGGGGAGATTGCTCCACACAGGCCTGGCTCGTAAAACAGTTTTTATGTTCAAACACGCCCTCACTGATTGTTGACAGGGTCCAGAAAAAGTTACCATTTGAATAAAGGTCTGTCCTTTTATTGTTCCACTGTAGTGGAACCGGACCGTGATTTTGTACCTGGTTTCCTCTGTTTAAACTCCTTTTAATGGTACAACACCTTCCCTCCTAGCTTCTTTGCTGCAACTAACTAACAAAGATCTCCACCCCCTGTGTAGCTCCTATGTAGAAAAAGGAGAGGAAGGGGAAAGGGAATGTTTTCCCTCTTTGTCCCCACCTCTCTCCCCTCACCTCCCTGGGGCAGTGCTGTGTAGTAATAAACGTCCCCCACATAAATCTTCTCCTCATGCCATCCTCCCCTTCCTCCATCTCCCTCCACCCCTAACAACCTTGCCTTTCTTCTTCTTTCTGCTGCAGCCCAACACACGACCGATGGCTGCTCTGTCATGAATTTCAGAAGGCAGAGGGATGATGGACCTCGGTAGGTCCCAGAGTCTGCTGCCTGCTCCCATCTCATGTCTCCTGCATGCATCATACTTGACTGAGTATGGTTTGAATCTGGTGAGATCACCTTCGTATCATGTTATCACTTGCCAGGTGAATTGATATACACATATTAAAGTTAAGGAGGGGAGCTTTAGGCCTGCATGTCAGTTTTGATAAAAAAGAACAAACAAAACAGAAAGTTAAAATGCACAAACATTGACATAGTTGTGGTGGGGAAAGAGTTAAAAGCTCATACTCTCTGAATTCACCGGAAAGTCCCACAAAGTCAGGGCAATTAGGAGTAAATTAATTACAGAGGAGTAGATGGTAGCTGAAACCCTGAGGTTATTTCTGCATATCTCAGTAAACAACCCTCGAATGTTCAAGAATACCAAAAGAAAAATGTTTTAGATTATTTTTTAATAAGCTGTGATCTATCTATCAGTCCATCTATTTATACATCTTTCCGTCCTGTAGAAGATTTTATTGTATGCATTATGGCTCATTGTCAAAGGGAGATTCTAGTCAACTTTTTTCATTGTTCCTTTATGTTCCCCCAGTATATCCAGAAGATTAGAATACAGTTTTAAGGTGCAAACCTCTAAAAATAA
>NW_015151286.1:49539-77201 GCF_000732505.1 Cyprinodon variegatus | reverse complement strand
ATATATATATATATATATATATATATATATATATATATATATATATATATATATATATATATATATATATTAGGGATATTATATAATGAGAATACATTTATGAGATTAAAACTTCATGTTATGTGTTTATTCTTGTAATTCTACTTCTTCATTCTCATAATATTACAGCCTTTCAACAACAGAATTCTCTGTAGTCTGGCCTCAATACTTTGTCGTGCAGGAAAGCCTTAAACTATTAGAAATAAAGTATAAACATCAATTTATTTGATGTCAATAAAAAGGTTGATTATTTCCTCAGAGAGAAAAAAATAAACATAATTCTGACACAAATCAAATGTAATATATAGCTACAGCTGATAGCTGCTAAACAAATGTTGTCTTATGTAGAATGCAAACATTTTTAGTATAAAAAGATCAATGCTGTAGTGGCAGGTGAGTTTGACTGGTGGGGGGGCCCTGAGTAAACTCTGCTTAAGGCCTCATATAAGTTTGAACCGGCTCTGGAGCTGGTGTAAAAACTGTTTTTAATCTTTGCTAAAGTTCTCCCTCTGTTATTAAGAATTCACAGCCACATGGTGATGTAAAAGAAACTGACAACCCAGAACACATAAAAAAAAATGTTTGTCTGTAAAAGAAGAGGAAGGAAAAGAAAAAAGTTGACAAAGTTAACGCCCCGGTAGTTTGAAGCTCCTCCTGCCTGCGCTATTAAAGCCAATGTCCAAGCAGCGGCGGGGCAGAGGGGGAGGCTGCAGGGTGGAAAATACACGAGCTGCGAATCCCAAAGACCTGCCAAACTTTTCTAACTATTATCACACGCTTTTTTCCCCCTTTCCTAACCCGACTCGGTGACTGGGAAGATGACCACAGCAGTGGTGTCGCCTTTCTTCGACTTTGAAGTGATAAACAAGGTATTTTGAGCACTTTTAAAACCAAATGTTGCGTTATTTTGGCGTGTTGCAGTGCTGAGTGTGGAGGAATGAACGCGGCCCTGCGCTGCGCGCGGCGCTCTGCGCGCAGCCCGGTTTGTTTTGCTCTCTTCTCTGCTTGTTTTCTTCACTTAAACTCTAAAATATTCCCCTGTTCTCAACTAACTTCATCCCCAGCAGAGCGTTTGGGTTTAATAATTATCTCCCAGCTACTCTGAGCGTGTTTGTGCTTGTAGTTTAACATTAATTTTAATGGTAAACTTGGGTGTGTGTTTTTTTTTTTTTCATTTTCAGCATGTGCCACATCAGCTAAAGCCAACTGTTGCTGCAGTTAAGCTCACAGGCCTGAGATTAGCTTGCTTTCAGAGAGGGAGGGTTTTTGCGCCGCTTTTTAATAATCACAGCCGCCACATGCTCGCTAATCATTGACAGGAGATATTGAGCTTTACTCGGTCTTTGCTCCTGGAAGATGTTGAATGATCATGCCTCCCAGGGGCGCGTGCAAAAGGTTTTCACAGAGGGCAGCTGATAGTCTCAGGGTGAGGACTTCATTAAAAACAAGCCAGATCACAACATAATGAGTAATATACTGTCCGCCTATGCAGGGCTGTGTATGAGTGTTCTGTATTTAAAGTGGTAGCTCTTTATCCTTAAATCTATTTTTTTAACCTGTAAATAAACTATTTGTATCAGCAAGCTTAGCTTTATTGTACATGTTTTTCTGTGTTATGGAGAAAAGTCGTTGTAAAATGGTTAAATTAGTTTCATGGAACAACATTAAACATTACTTATTTACATTTTTAATTCAAATATTTGTATATGCAATATATTACCAATAATGCCAAACAAGCTGGGTATATAATGACCAAATCTGCAAAAGACGTCACCTTACATCTAATAAGTTGATAAAAATGTATGCTTCAATGTTGAAAGCTTTATGCCTGCACCATTTTCACCCCTGTTTGATACCCATTGAGTGACGACTTATTTTTATTTAGCTTTTTGCATTTTCTTTCATCAAACATCTGCTTTAGTCCGTTGCTTCTTTTACTCTAATGGAAGTCGGTCACCTTTAACGGTTTGGTCGGTTGTATTGAGATGCAGACCCAAGTTTCTCTTTGTGGTCCGGCAGGATGTTTTGCCTCTCAATCGCTGTCTTTCAAACCAGGCAGCCCACAGGCCTCCCATGTGCTGCTCTTGCTCCATTTCACTAAACAGACACACATTCCTAACCAGGGCAACTTGCCAAACCAGCTGCTGTTCTATAGGCCTGTATCCGTTTCTGTTGTCGGAGCCAGAAGGAACAATTGTGCCGTGCAATAGGAGGTCTGCGTTTCTATTCAGTCCCCTTTATGCTGATGGCCATATATAAAATCCAGAGCAATCTGTTGCTTTCAAAACTCACCGATCTAGTAAACAGAAAACACTATTGTGATTTTATATCTGGATCAGTAAAGCTTATTTCATACAACATTTAGTATTACTCTGAACACATTGTCCACACTCTAAAGCATGGTGGTGGCAGAATTATGCTGAGGGGATGTGAGGTCAATCTTCTCTTTGAGCTTCTCTATCTAGCTGCATTCATCATCAGATCATCCAGTGTCTGCAATCATAAAAGACTGTTAGAGATCAGAGTCTGGTAATGATTACTGTAGTGCCTTGAAATCCAGACTAACAGTCTTGTCATGTGCTATAGAGCTTTGTGGCCTAGATTTTACAGCTGCTATGTTCTGGTTAAACATTTTTGAATATATTCTCATATAGTTTGTTTCTTTCCTTGCAGAATAATAAATTCAACTACATCAACAACCTGGGGGGCCCTCACCCAGTGTCTGTCCCTTGCACTGGCACTAATGTGCCCATCTCCAATGCCGCCGGATCCCTGCTGGACAGGAAGGCGGTGGGATCTCCAGCAATGGGAGGCGTGTACCATCGGCGGCACTCTGTCAGCAGCACAAAGTTCAGCCAGAACCAGTTTCTGAATAGCCTGAAGACTGTGGAGCACTCCTCGCTCATCTCGGGGTCTGGCAACACCAGCAGCAACAACAAGGAGACCCGCATGCGAGACCGCTCCTTCTCTGAGACGGGCGAGAGGCTTCTTAACAAGTGCATGGGTCCTTCCAGCCCTACATGCGGCGGCAGCAGCCCGGTGAACTCCAGCCGTTACAAAACGGAGCTCTGTAGGCCCTTCGAGGAGAACGGCACCTGCAAATACGGCGACAAGTGTCAGTTTGCCCATGGAGTGCACGAACTGCGCAGCCTAAGCCGCCATCCCAAATACAAAACAGAGCTGTGCCGCACCTTCCACACCATCGGCTTCTGCCCCTACGGGCCGCGCTGCCATTTCATCCACAATGCCGAGGAACGCCGTGGACCTCCACAGCAGTCCTCTCCTTTAAACTCTTCCAACAAGCTGGAGAGGCCTCGGCTGCAGCACAGCTACAGCTTTGCAGGCTTCTCCAGCTCTGGTGGGCTTCGGGACAGCCCGACTTCTGTCACCCCACCACCCATGTTCTTCCCAGATGAGGTCCCAAACTGGCCCAGCAGCAACCCTTTCACCTATTCCAGCCAGGAGCTGGCCAACCTGTTTGGGCCTAGCCTCAGTGCCGGTACTGCAGGCGCGGAGCCCAACAGCGCCGCACCGCCCTCTCCAACGGGCACACCTTACTTCTTCAGACCCATGTTGGAGTCTCCTCCACTGTTCGAGCCCCCTTCTAGCCCCCCAGACTCTCTGTCAGACCAGGAAGGCTACCAGAGCAGCTCTGGCTCAGAGTCTCCCTCGCTAGACAACAGCCGCCGCCTTCCCATCTTCAGCCGCCTTTCAATCTCTGATGAGTAACTGGCACACATCTAGAGATCAGTGATACAAAGAGGCACTCCCCTCTACCTCTGCTCCCTTCCCTGAGCTTCTGTTCTCCCTTAATTTGATTACTACATCCTTACATCAGCAAGGATCTGCAGTAAGGGAACAAAATTATAATTCCACCCCAGCTGATCTGCACGTAAAGTTTTAGAAATGCCATGTGTCATAGTGCCAAACGAGGAGCGGAAACTGAACAATGAAAACCACAAGAACAAGAATTGACTGTTTTTCCAGGTGCCACTTGTTTACCCCCCCCCCTCCCCAATCTCTTTTCCTCTTTTTTTCATTCGTGAATGTGTAGCAGCACAAGTGGCCTTGGAAAGGGGAGTGCATTGCACTAACCCAACCCTCCCTTCCCTCCCGTCTTCCTGCGCTGTCCCTGATGCCATCGTTTCCCCTAAGCTAGCTAGAAGGTGCTCACTAATGTAATTGTAGCTCTACAGCAGATGTTTTTACAGACTAAGAGTCAAAAGTAACAGACCCTGAAATATATGAATAGTTTTTTAAAAAAAGGTTTAAAAAAAAGTGCCTGGGGCGGTTTCCGTATGCGTTTAGGGTGAATGGACTACTGTTTGTTGTTTTTCGTGCTTACCTGCTCCCGCGCCGCTGTTGGTCCTCCTTAAGTCCCATTTTCTGTTTCTAATCTGGGTGAGTCTGCAGGAAGGACTTTTGAACTGGAAGTTGGTTATATACTCCCCCCTCCTCTGAGTTTCCCCTCCTGTTGCTGGTCACTGGCTTATTTTTTTTCATTATTTTGGGGAAGGAAGTCTTTATCGAACTGATCATTAAACCTGTATGCCTTTGCCACCTCTCCTCTCTGATCTGGGGAAATTCCCATGGTTCATTTCAGATTGGATCTCCAAGCTTCCCCCACTTTACAAACTGCTCCACTGAGCATTCTGTACTCATTACATCCCTTTCTTTCATTCATTGATAATTATTTTTTATTAATGTTATTATTACGGTTATTATTTGAAAAAA
This sequence comes from Cyprinodon variegatus, assembly GCF_000732505.1. Classification (NCBI taxonomy): domain Eukaryota; kingdom Metazoa; phylum Chordata; class Actinopteri; order Cyprinodontiformes; family Cyprinodontidae; genus Cyprinodon; species Cyprinodon variegatus. The sequence goes on along the minus strand of NW_015151286.1, from coordinate 72,428 downwards.
AAACTTTCCGACAGAAGGTTTGCGTGTCACTGCTTATTTAACTTATCAGAACATATTTATTGGTGATCATATGCATTTTTTGTTAATTTTGTTTTTTGTATTTATCTGGATAATGAACAATAGAATATATTTTCTTTTATGTTAAATTATGATCTTCCATATTAATCTAAAGATTGTGAAGACATTTTTTTGTCAGTTTTCCTTTTTTTTCACAGTTTAATATATTGTACTTTCAATGACTTTTTGTTCTGCAACTACACTTTGTCAGAAATGAATAATTTAAAGCAGAAAAAATGCAAAGAAAGAACTTTGTGTTTTTGATTATTTATTATACTTTTTTTGTTCTTTTCTTACTCCCTCTCATTGGACTGCAATTTCATCTAAACAAGATATGCTTGTGTCCATTCCAGATGTTTTCCCTACAACAGTCTGACAGTAGCAGTTGCCAACTGTTTATTACATAAAATAAACCTATTGAAATACTTTAGGGGAAAATAACTGGTCCCAATTTGAGGCCTGGTTATACTAAAATCTTTTTAAAATAGTTTTTTTTTTTGGTTATTTCAAGCAATAGCTGTGACCAAATGAGGAAAGTTGAGGAAAGTTTTTCTTTTCTTCATAATTTGATTGGATGCTTGACGCACTTGCTCTGCCCCCTATCAACCAGCGAAAGTGCCTCTTTAAATACATTCCAGGTAGCTAAAGGCTTCTAGGCCTTTTTATATTTGATAAAACAGTACCGTTTTTAAAGTCGCTCGTCCTGTGTTGCCTTTACATGTTTTGGAAGAGGTGAAAGGATTCTGACACAAAGAAAGTGAAACTGTTGAATGTATCTTTTTTTTTTTTTTTATCTTTTCATTCGGCCTTGTGTATTTTCACTACAGTAATTTCTGTGAGTTTATATGAAAACTTATTTTTCCCTCTTTGTTTTGTAAGTATTGATTGCAGTTAAGTCAATAAACCCCATATTTTTTGGAAAACTTAACATGTGTCTTGAGTTATGTGTATTTGAGTAACTTTGGGATTTTAAGTACGTTTTCCTGTACATCTGATGGTTATTTTAACATTAAAGTTGGAGGAACAAAGAGGTGCATGATAATAGATTAAAAGTTTAAAGATATTTATTCCAAAATCTGCTGCTCTTGGCACTAAATGCCCAAATTCATTGAAAGATGGTGGTGATAGTGTTTGTTTTTTTGCCCAGGGCATGACACTATCGCCATACTTTTTTTTTTGGTAACGGTTGCATGTCTAGACATGGAAATTTTCTTCCTTTCATACAAAATGAATCAATCTGGTTAGGTTGGAAGGATAATCTGTAGATGGCTTTTTTTTTTGTCTCAGCACCTTGCAGATATTCTGATCTCAAACTATGAGTTTTAGGCCCCTAATGCATAAACATAACACTGTTTATCATAATTTCCTCCTGATTCAGTAGATCAAGATCTTTAAGATTCTGTATGCCACTTCTCCCACATAAAGCTTTGCTCATATTCATTCCTTCTAAAGAAAATTACTACAGTATGATTCTGTCACTACCATCTTTTACCATTGAGACTGGTGTAAACAGTGTTATACAGTCTCAGGTTTTCCTGTGACCCTCTTGTGTATAAGGTGGGTATGTCAGGAGTTCATGTATCTGAAACAAATCATCATAACCAGATATTACTTAGCATGACTACATATCCAACCCATAACTCTATAATGCACTTCTGTTGGTGGTATTTTAGCCAAACCTTAACGATTGATTCAAATTCTTGCTTTGCATTAAGTTGCACAATTTAAGGGAAAATAAGAGTAGCGTTGAAATACAAGATTTGTGACTTGAACCAAAAGGGAGTTTCAGTATTGTGAGAGTTGATTGGACAGTTGCTCAGACTGCAGTCAGGGCTATTGACCCGGGAATAATCAAAGTCTGATTGAGCAGGTTTGGTTACACAAAGAATCAACACTCCTAGTTTCAGCTTAATTATTGATCAGAGCATGCCGTAACCATTAGGTTTCCAAGAATAAAAGTTATGCACTCAGGCAATGACCAGATCATTGATACTAAGCTGCAAACCGATCAATAAAGTGTGAAGATGTTCTTGGACGAGACACAACAAACAACTGAGTATTTGCTAACCACATTTGTTTTTCTTCTAAAGAAGGATGAAATGTTTTGTATTTTTTTTTTCTGATAGACAAATGTATAAAACAAACTGCAGATTTCCCTCCATATACCCAACCTTCTCCTTCTTCAGCTGTTCCTCTCCCCTCTCGCTGGACATTTCCGTCTAGCAGTGTTTATGCACTCTCAGATTGCAAAAAAGAAGCTTGAACAGGAACTCCCTTTCCTCTGCACAATGGTGGGTGCTGACCCATCGCAGATGACCCATGGAGGCCTCCTTGTTGCTTTATTTCACAAAACCTAAGCCCTATAGATTTCTATCTTATTTCCTTACTCCACCCATAATGAACCGTCCATTCACAACAGCCACTCTCAAACCTCAAGAAAACATCTGATCAACCATCTGTCTCAAGAAATCCCCTAAATGGTAAATATGGTCCTCTTGCATGCAGTGTAAGCACAACTGCTCTGTGACGGCCTCTGAGGTCCATTAGAAAAACATCAGTGATTAAACAGCATCATGAAGACTTCTACAAGTCGGAGAAGATATTCTTGTAAAATAACCTCTTTAAGACGTCGTGTAAAGTCATAAAACCAGGGTGAAAGTTGACCCAAAGGACAATACCACTAAAAAAACTATAAGTTGTAATGGAATGCTTTAAATCCTTGCTGGAATGGTCCAGTCCAAGTTATGAGCTAAAACTAATGGGACAAACTATCAATACTTTTTACAAGGCTGTCCCAGCTTGAATAGGTCCCTTTAAATGAGCTTCTTTAAGAATCTTTATTTTATATTATAATATTAATATTGCATCCAAATGTTTGAATTTAAATACAATATTTAATGTTGATGATAACCTGCTTTCCATTATAAAGACATTTTGTAGATTTTTATAGAAAATATCTTTACAATAGCCTTTTTCATTTGACCCTTTCCAACTAAAACATTGGTTGATGAGCAGACTGACACCTTAGTAGTCCTGCACCAATGCATCTATAAGCATGCAGACTATTTTCCCTTGATGTACTTTGGGCTATGGTTCCTGCAATGTTTCTGCTGGTGTGACGTCAACCGCGTCCCTATTAAACGCGTCCTATCTAGCTAACAATGGAGGTGTTATATTTAAAATGGATTTTGTTGATACTTAGAACCGACCACCATCCAGCTCAACTCAGACACCAATCGCTACTTGGCATACGGTGGAAAAAGTAAAAGAAAACAAACCTTGTTATGTACGTTGTGCGAGCAACGGGAACAAGCAGAAAAGCACAGCAGTTCTGTGCTTAGGCCAAAGGTGGCAGTATCTTTAGAAAACTCTGTCATGCCTTTTTAACAGCAGCGAGAAAGAGAAAAACCCTGTAAAAAAAATAAAGAAGAAACAAACTTGAACAAAGCAAGTGTAGGCATCTTAGTGGAAAAACTTAACATAGCTATTATGGGCTGTCAAACTCTGGTCCATATTGGCTTAAATCAACTTTGATAATGTTAAAGTTCAGTTGGTAGCTTCTTCAATACCTTTTATTGTGCCACCTCTTGATTGCATCAAAGACAAAGCAAGAGGAAAAGAAGAAAATTAAAATATCTCTCAAGCTTAAGCAGGTGACTTAAGCTTCTGCAAGCCTTTTTTTAGAAGAACTTAATATGCACAGTTTGAAGCACATGAAAGAGGGCTGTTTCCTGTTTGTGCGGCGTATGCACAGAGGCACCTTGATCTAAACTACCAGGAAGTGGTTTTTTCGTACCGGTGAAGGTGCCGGATGGAGGGGGTCTGTTCTTTGAGATGTGGCAAATGAAAAAAAAGAAAACTTCCATTACTTGAAAACATTAAACAACAAGTTAGTTTCCAATATGAAAACCGACCAATGATCACTACTACCTGTACAATGGGGAAAAAGTGATTGTATCGCCCTATCCTCAGGGCCCAATCTGCATTCACCTTTAACCTGTGATGTTGAGCAAGAGAATGCAGCAGCATGTGTGCTGTGCCATTTTGCTATCAAAGGAATGACTACCTACTTGATTTTAGAACGATTTGATCAAACAGTGCTGATTAGCTCACTGTTCCTTAACTCCCAGCTCTTAAAACTAAGAGCTCTGCCTATCTGCAAACTTGCGCTTGTGGTCGACTGCACTGTTGTGCGCTGATGCAGTGGAGCTACAGGTGTACTGGAAGAGATGATTAATCACCAAACAAGGGCTGAGGTCAACACTGAGTGAGCAGGTTAGGTTACAGGCTTTGTCTGTAGAAAACAGAGACACAGTTAACCTCATTCAGACAAAAATACCCGAGTTCAGGAACTTGCAGTAGAAGCATCCGCCCAGGCAAACATTGCTTACCTCATATGTGGAAAGAAATCTTAAGCTCCTAATAAACAAATTGGAGAATTGAATAAAAATCTCTTTGAGCCACATAAAACAGTAGTTTTCATTCACATTATCAGTTTGAGCAGAATTAAACATTTATAACAGGGAAAATAGAAAACAAAAAAGGTTCTAAAACTGGGCTGATAATATGTTTAAAATGTTCTCATAAAATATATTCAAGCCACCTGACATTAAATGTCAGCTTTATGATGAGTAATAGATTATTTTTTTAAAAACATCAAATAACTTCTTATTAGGATTTAGGAGACCTATCACTTTTGATCACCAAAAATGTCACACTTGAACTATTGTATGTGTGCAACTGCAGAAGTTTGCCTTGACGATGAAGATGCTTCAAGTAAATAACACATAAGAATTCCCTTCCAACCCATGTGGTATAACAGCATGTGATTTGTATCCTGCTAAACCAGGCTGCTAGGTCGACTCAACAAACTGGTTTGACCGATATCTAAGGCTGGTCCGTTTCTGTGGCCTGGTTGAGTTTGCTGAAGCTCCATGGAGTCATGGCTTCTGATTCAGAGCAGAGATTCAAGTCATTAACATTATAAAGGAACTGACTAACTCTAGGTCAGGCGACCATTAAGTGTGGAAAAACAAAAAGAGCGAGACATCCCGGGGATTACATGAGTAATTTACGCGCTGTGGTAGATTTTACACTATTAATCCTTATACAATGTTCCTTATTCAATATTATATTAAAAAGTGTTTCATATGCAACACATTTGCTAGAGACATAATAGACATTTTTTCATGTTTCATATTTAAGTCATTTTCAAATGCACCAAAATAGAAGAAAACATGATGCCAATATGACAGCAGCTTTATGGGTTGTACTGTGGTGGAATTTGAGGTACACAGAAAGGTGCTAAAAAAGATGTAGGCTAATTCAAATATGTCATATTATTTTATTGTTACATTGCTGAGATTAAAAAGTAGTACCATCGATAGAGACATATCTTATGAGGCCAAGAGTTTGTTAGCTTGGGAATGCATTAGTTTGTAGAAGGCTGAAAAGAAAGACCTATTTGAAATAAATTAAGCCATAATTTGAGATAGCTCTTGGCTTTCTCAATTAGAGCAAACAACGCTAACTATGCACAGTCTTTTCTCAAACTTGTTGACCTTGCTGTTGCAGGACAGACTCATAAACCTAACTTTGTTGATAAAAAGGCCCATTTATGCTCATCTCTGTTTTAGATAGACTGTCAGCCTCCCTTTCTGTAGCTACACAGACTTTACCCTGCTCAGTCTTTCCACTGAGGGCCCCACAAGGGAAGGGGGTTTTTAGAGTCAGCACATTGTTTTACAAAATAATAAAATTCTTAGCTTAATTATGGGGATGTGTTATATAATTTCTGTTAACAAGGGGGCTTCACACTGCACCTCTAATCCCTTCCTGACAATTTTGAGCCAGCGTCATAAGTGTTTCTCTGTTTAGGAAGTTTACACTCGGAATACAAAGCAGTACAGATTACCCTTGGAGAAAGTGGAAAATCCAATACTTAAATCTTCTCTCTGATTTTTGATATCTTTTCCTTAAGCAAAATATGCAATTAAAAACACAATCCACAACCACTGTTTTGCTTTTTTATCCTGTGGTGCTTAGTTTCTTTATCTCCATAAACATCATAAGAATTTTCACACTCACGATACCAACAGGTTTCATAGAATATCTTGATAGTCAGGCTCCAGCGGTCCCTGCCAGGTGTTTTACCCCACTAATCACGGTAATCTTAGTATATGTTTTCAACCATTCACAAATGAGAGCCGTTTATCTTTCTAGGTCTATGTGTTACAGTGAGACTGGTTTGTAGATCAGTCCCTGATACTACGCCTTTAGATCTGTGCTGTCCACATCTAATCAAGGCGACCAAGGCTATGACACTCTGACAGTGGGTAATGACCACTTCCTCTGGGCTAAGTGGCAACCCTTGACCTGTGAAAAAAAAAACAGACAATACGTATGCGCTGAGGTGAGGTGAGGAGGCCTCAGAGGAGTGCGGCGTTGACGGCTGCCTGACAGGTTATGGAAACACACCCTTCCACTCCTTAGTGTGACAGAAAAACAAACATATAAGTAGAAAACTGGCTCTCAGCCCAGCATTAATGGAGAACGGATGACTTTTCCAAAGCAAAATGCTTTGTCCAGACGAAAACTCAAGCTGAGCACCAACCTGTGGAGGACTTTTCCCATAATCTGAATCTGTTGTATTTAAGATTTCTGGAGCGTTGGGCTAAACGAATCACAACCTCACTTCCCAAGAGTACTTTACCAATTAGCTGCTCCTGTGTCATGACTTACAACATCACCCAGGTTGTTAGATGAGAGCCGCCTGCCCTAGTTAAACAAAACCTGCTCTCTATTTTGACCTAATACTCTAAATCCACTTAAGAGCTCCATATTATCATACATGTTTGCATGGAAACATTGTTTTTAAGAAAAATCCACTGAAAGATCCTGAGTCAGAGAGCTGAAACACACTTTAACCATCTTAGCTCAATCAGTGGTTCCCCACCTTTCCTTCACTATTCCCTTTGCTGACCCTGGTCACTAACCTTGTGCTCCAAGATGGACTGTGGCGAGATCTGAGTTTTCAGTCTCACAATAAATCCATCTTGAATGACTCCCACTACTACGTCCGTCTCCGAACCACCAGCAGGTCGGACCAATGACATGCCAGCAGTATTTTATGGGAAATGACAACAGTCAGAAGGGCCTTGCCGGGGCATTAAAAACATGGCTACGCTGTAGGACTCACCTGTGAATAAGGCAATTTACTCTGTTTTTAGCTATTTTAGAGACAATTTGTCATTTCAAAAATATTACAGAGCAGCAGTTTGTGCATTTGTAAATGGGAAAGATGTCTGTGCTTTTCTTCTGACAGAATTTGGAAAAACTTTGATTTATCAGCTTATGAAACATCATGATTCGCTGCTACGATTGGATGGAAGCGTATTATGGAAGGCGGGTACTAGCTGGCACGTCACCCAATCAGCTCGTAGTATTGTACTAAACGTCTCTCCTTTTCACGGACAGACTGAACGTCAGCCATCCCAGATTGATAATGTAGAAATATACTCATTTCTACACATATCAATCTGGCTAATGCCAGGTCACCTGTTCACAGCCAAGCACATGTAAACAACCCGATATATTGATGTCTGTATAAATAACCCGGAGAGTATTCCTATTATTGAAAAAAAATCCCTTTGACATGGTTAGACTGCCTTTAGGCTTTTATATTCATATGTATGAAGTAGAACAAAGTAGAGGTCTAAAAAAAGCTCATCTGCTTGTTTGTTTTAACAGATGTGGTGAAACAGAAACTACATTTTAGTGCTATAAGCACTCACACCTCTTAAATTTAACCACATTTGATCTGAGTTATAAATCCAAACAAAATAAAGCGTATAAATGCAATGGAAAGCTCTCCATGAGTCACTTTCGATGCTATTACAGCTTCAGATGTTTTGAGGTTGATTCCCCCAGAATTGCTCAAGCTCATTCAGATTAAGTGAGGAGCGTTCTTTCAGTTTTAGTTCTCCAGCCTTCCTGCAGATTTTTGTTCAGGATTAGGTCAGCACTTTTACTGGACTATTTTTAAAAATGAATGTGGAATTAATTTTATCAATCCCTTGTTGCTTTGCTTGTATGTTTATGATGAAAAAAGCACACCACCCTTTTTCAGTTTATTTGTAACACTGTCTGAAACCCATTTATTTTTTTCCTGTGATATTATGCTCAAAATTGTTACAGTATGTCGCTTAAGACCGATGGCTAATCCTGTAAAGCATGTGGTTGCAGCATGAAAGACATTTAAAAGTATAAAGGGGTGTGAATACTTAAAAGTCGCTGTATTTTTCCATGACAGGGCTACGCTACAGCTCTGTGCTACGTTTGGCCTCTGCCTTGTGAATGAGGTTAGCTTAAACTCACTGAAGTGAGCTAAAGCTAAAAACAGCACGTTTCCTTACACATGACTCTCAGTTTTGTTTTGCAACATCTGTTTCCTCTGGTGGTGGCAGAGCTGGAAAACAATCTAGTTCTCACTTCTTAGATGCAAGTTTTCAGTTTCTCACCGCTTGGGTACTGATTTCTATGACCTCACAAAAAAAAAAAAAAAAAACATAGACACACACTCTTCTAGAAATAAACAGACTCCTACACACACCCTTACCTCCTACTGATATGCAATAGACCATGTCAGACCAACAAAGTTGAATAACAACCCTCTTAGTCACTCAGGCCTAATAAAAGTAGAAGCAGACAACAGATGATGGGCGATAATTTTACAGGAAGTCTTGCATCAAGGCCAATTCTGTGCTTTGCACAGATGGCCGTCTCATCTCATATCTATAATCTAGTACCCAACACTGTCACGTTGAGTTATTTGGATAGATTTGAAATTTCGAAATAGATGAAGATAAGTTGTAAACTATTTCAAGGCCTTAAAAGTAGAAAAATTGCTACAAGAAAGCAAGAAAAAGGAGATTGACTTGAGATTATGATTGAAGGCAAGTCAATGCTCATGCTAGTGTAACCACTGCTTTATCATTTTTTCTGTTTGAGTTGTAAACAAGCCCCAGATATCTGGCCTTGGGAAGTTAGGGAATAGTTTAAAGTGAACTCTGTATCTGTTTCAGTGTGTGCCTGTATTTCACAATGATCTGTTGGCTGAGGCTCAGAGAGACGAAGATAAGAACTGACTGTGAGAAACCACAGCTCTCACACCCACTCACCAGGAAAGAGCGCACACTGTGAGCACAAATGTGCGTGTATTCCCCGGGGTTAATGCAGACGTTAAAACTCGCACACACGCAAGGGTCACGTTTAAAAGTCAAAACCGAGTAACCCAAGCTACAACCAGATCCAAAAGAGCCTCTTTTGGATCTGGTTGTAGAGACACGGCACAGATTGTTGGGTAGTGTCTGACTTCTGCTTACATTTCTTCAGGCAAGTCTTCCATCCAGATAAAGTCCTACCCCAAACCTGTCTAGCTTGTTCACGCCCTGCGCTCAACCTCCAGGGCCTCACCTGATAACCTGTCACTACACGCACTTGCACAGGTAGGAGAGGAAAAGAGGATTAGAGTGCTACTCTACCTGAAGGTCCTGAGTGATGGCGGTGTCAGGACAATAACAACAATGTCAATGTTCCAAAAGCCTGCTCTTTTTTCTTTTTTTGTAAACTTAATTGATGGCTGGTAGTCAAAATAAACTAGGATTATTATTAATATTGTTATAATATGGACATTGAATCCTGACAACTGATGGATGAAAGAGATTTTAGATTTATATTTCATATGACTATGTGACAGACTGAGAAATTTGTGTGAAACTGCAATTGGACAGTTCAGATCAGAACATATTGATATGCTGGAATTCCCCAGGTCAAAGTTTAATTTTGAATCTAGTTGCTTCTCAAATATGCTCTCCATTAACTCCAACAACTAAGTTGGAATTAATTTGCAAAGAAGAATAATGTAAAAAAAAAAAAAAAAAAAAAAAAAAGCTGACAGAGACAATTGCACTAAAATCTGGTTTTATAAATGAATAATTTACCATGTAACATAGTTTTTACATTTCTAGTGAAAAATATATTTTCACCCCCTTCCACATTGAGTTTTTCTAGTTTATACATATACTTAGTTTGACTTATCGACCAATTCCAGAAATGAAAATCCCTCTCTCAAAAACATAGACAGGTCCATGGTCAGAAAATCGGCAGGAAACATCTCTGCAGACCGCCACACATCCTGGACACAAACTGTTTAGACTTTTACCTTCAGCTCAGAAGGTCACAGGGAGATATTTTTTTTCCCCATGCTGCAACTGTGATGAACACAGTGTACCCATACTGATAATTAGCCAATTTGCACCAATTTTTCCTCCTTTAATTAACATGTATGTGTTCATACTTACATATAATTATTTCTATTTACCTTTTTCATACATTGCACTTAAAATGATTGAACATTTCTTGACGTCTGAAGCAACTTGAAGGACAAAAGTGATTGTGATGATTCTGGTGATTTCACAATCTCATTGATGTATCCTGTAAAATCCCCCAAAATCATGCTGTTTGTGGGCTCACAAACATATAATATCATAAAGAGTCTCTCATAATAAGACTTTTCAGATTTCTATGCCAGTAGCTCACTCCAGTTGCATATTAAGGTTTTCTTAAAATTATTTTCCATACCAGTGGTGTGTTTCTTGTTTTTGCTCAATTTGTTACACATATGTAACAACACCATATGATCAGAGGCACAACGTGGATGCACTTAATTGCAAAGAGGCTGAAGCAATAGAGACAAGTGGGTGAAGAACTCCTATTGCAAAAATCAATAAAGGCCCAAGATCCACTGTAAAAAAAAAACACATTGAAAATTTGTTTTTAAGTAAGATAAGCCCTGAATAGCATTTGGGATACAGTATGAACTTTGTTGTTCATTAAAGTGGGAGCTGAAGCAGCAGATTGAGATGTCGATGTGAAGTTGATGGATGTGTGAGAACATATCCTTAAATGCTTATCTGTATTTTTTATTATTTTCTGGGCATACGTTGTGACTTGGCCCCCTTAACGTGAGTTCAGTATTTTCCTATTAGATCTGCCTGCTTCTTTATTGTCCAAAGAAACTAAAAAGCCTGATGAAAGTTTCAGGTATTTTGAGTTGCAAGACTTTCAGTTCCTCTATGGGTTTGTCCTGAACTATTTCTGAGGTTCATGGACAGTCATGCATGCAGTGCTTTTTGAAGTGTTTTGTCGATGAAGTGGCAAAGGTTTTAGTATTTGCATTTAGTAAACCATGTTGGCAAACATCTGTCTAAATTTCTGTTCTCGTGATGTTGAGTCATCCTTCATATCATCTAAATTTCCCCATTACCAATGAGATGTCTGATGTGTTGCAAGAGTCTTGACATCTCTAGAAAGATTTTTTTTTAGCTCTAATCATAGGCCCTCACTATCAAACCATCTAATCAGATCACAATATCTTCTTTCAGTGGCACGATTCCTTTAGAATTATAGAACTATATAATATATTTATAGAACTATAGCTGGACCTTAATTTCACACACATTTTTTTTTGCTCATAATGATCTGTTTTGAGATGTTTTGTTTTTAGGTGGAATAGTCCACAACTTTAAGGATTTTTAAGAACTGATGCACAATTTCAAACTAGTCTGTTTTTTTATTCATTCATACAGATTTAAAGTGACACATATAATCATTACATATATGCACTCAAAACAAAATGTTTTTTATTTTCCTTTAGCAAGCAGGTCAGTTATATTTTGCTTTGTGTGGCCATCAGCAAAGATTTTGAATATCTTTTGCTGAAATTTTAACCAGTCATAATGGACTAATTGATGGAGTTGTCATACTCAGAAAGATCGGACCTAGTATTCGAAGCAGACAAACAGTTGGATTTCTAAAAATATGAATTAGAAAAGGAGCTGCAGTGAACAGCGTCAGCATCTAACACAGGAACCTCCACAGGTTAGTGACCCCATCAATCTGCCGGAGGATGAAAATGAACGTGTGAATCACTAACTGGGGCTGATAGTTCAGTCCGTGCCCAGAGGATGAGGTTGGTTCCAGCCGGCCGACTGCCAACAAGACGCGGTGGATGCTTTCCAGAGAGTCCCAGACGTCAGAGGACAGGCAGACATGCTCGGGAGACAGGGTCAGGAGATCGAAGGTGCCGAAGGGAAATCCAGAATGGTGTCAGGAATCAGTTCCAGGTTTGGTCCACAGGCAGAACTCCAGTAGCAGTCAGAGGACAGGTCAAGCAACCAGACCAGAACAGAACAGGGACTTTTAGTATGGTCAAAGTGTTTATGTTTGTTAGTAGGAAGGTAAACCATTACACTCCAACAAAAGTAAAAGTATAAATCCTACTGTTTAAAAAAACAAAGTGGTTAGCGCCATGACCCATGTAAAGAGGCTGCCATTGTGCGGCGCCCGATTGGGGATTAACGGTGTTTACTTAGGGACTCAAGGCTGATTTATACTTCGAAACTAGGTCGCCTACGTAGGTGTCCCAATCAACAAAAACACGTCCCCGCACCCTCCGCAGACACTCTGCTGCTCCTCTCCCAAATTGTAGCTGACCATAGACAGTGCCGCGGACAGGAGGCTGGCTTGTTTTGTTTTTATGAACAAAATTGCGGAAAACAACCCGTGAAGTTGGAACAGCTAGAAGAGCGAGGTGCGTGAGAACACTGGGACCCTTTTTCCACCTGGATCCACGCCTTTTTTCGCCATCTTGTCCCTCCGTTGTCGGACAAACTTGCCCCCACTTCCTCTCCGCCTCGGCCGTATCTAGACCCACACATTACCACGCTCAAAATTGAGCATAAATCAAAAATGTCTGCGTCAAGCTCTCTGCGACACACTGCTGCGGGAATATAACCAGCCCTTTAATCCCCACACATGGCCAGATGATTATTTTCTTAGACTTAATTTTGTTAGTTTTATAACTAATGGTAAGATTGTCAAATTTGACTTTAAATCATCTTGAAAACCTATTTACTTTGGTATGTAGTGAACAACAAACTGGTGAAGCACCAACCACAAAGAAATTAATTGTCTGGATAAAACAAATTATTTTAATGGTTTTTATTTATTTGTTGTTGTTTTTTTATTCACTCACTTGAAATGAAAATGAGCTCAAATTGAAAAAAAATAAAATAAGTCTATTTTTAAAATGTAAGAAGCAGAAAGTAGAGGTAATACCAAATAAAATGTGAGGAGTAGAAGCAGAAAGTTCTTTAAAAGATGATTACTCCAGTAAAGTACAGATAGCCAACATTACTACTTAAGCAAGGTTACTATTTGTACTTTCTTTCCTGACACCTCTGCTCTCCAACTGTACTGTTTGGCTGTAAGAAATGTTGTCTCTTCAAAAAAGATTTTATATTTTAAGTATATGGCAGAGGATTGAGGTTTGACGAAGCCTAGGCTGTTTCACCATTGATCCTATATTTCTGGCCAATGGTTCAATTGTTCTCTTGTGTCTCAAAGCCATAGCTATTCTAAGACGGGTAGATATTCAGTTTTTTAATCTTAATTAATCTCATGTCTGTCTTCATGTTGTGAACTGGTTCTGTTTAAACAACGTATTAAATGTTCAAGTCTGGTAGTAAACAGGGTAGAGTGTGGCTAATAAACCGGACATCAGCTTTACAAGCTAGGATTATTATGACTTTCTTATATACAGTAGCTCTGGGTGAGCAATAGTTTGTTTTTTACATTAATGTTTAAAGGTATTGCCTAATAATTAAATGTTCTATAGCATTGACTTTTCAGCTGTAAGCAGTTCTTAAAAGTTAACCACAATGCATCTGCTTGACAAAAGTCCAAAACCACTTACACAACAGCTTTATATGTAGAAACAATAAATCTGTTCCCTTAGGAAATCTTGTGTGGGTTTTCCACTCTGTGACTCAGTTATCATTGTTATCAGACACACAGACTAACAGGAGAGAAGCTAAAAACAATGTATGAGATGCTTGACCGAAAAGGAAGGGAGCAGCACAATGAGAAGCAAAAGGAGCCCTTAATAAATCACAGCGTTAACTGATTCCCCACCTGTGTCCACTGTCTTCCCAGAAAGCTTGTGACCTGAATGCTCAGACGTTGAGATGAAAAAAAGAAAAGACCATCACTTTAAGAATCAAACTGGTATTTTAGCATAATGTTGGGATGATTGTGCACAGCTGGGTTTGACTTAAAAGATATATCAGTTCATAGTATTAAAACTTAATCTAACCCCAACAAAAGCAAAAGTCTGAAAAATAAATATTGAGGTAATCCATAAATCCCTGTGATATTACCATTAATGCACCATCATTCAGATTTATAGGCTTGTTGAAGAAAAAGGTTGTGAGAGGCGGCGGTTGAAACACAGTGTGTGTGTGTATGTGTAAGTCGCCACATATAAACACAGTGTGTATGAGCATGTGTGCGTGGGGGGGAGGGGGTGTTTACTTGGGCAGGCTCTCAGAGAGCGTCTCCTGGCCGGCTCCCACTTCCTGCCCTCGCGCCTGGAGCAGCGGTCTGTCTAGTCATTCCACCTCGGACTGACAGAGAGACCACATGCTAGAAGACTTATTGGCCTGCTTTAGGAGACAACCTGTGGGGAGAGGACAGAGTTAGGGGTCTGCTCTTGGTGGGGCTGGAACTGTTTAGAAGGGAGATGGAAGAAGAGGTGGGGCGTTGGGGGTCTTTGAGGTGTCTGATATTTTTAATAAAGCTCTCAGCGAGCCTCCCTGCTTTCCTCTGAGTGCTTACAGCTGCGAGGTCATAGAAGGAGCGAGGGGGTTGTTGGTGTGGCGTAGCAGAACACAGTGAACAGGCTTTGCTTAAAGAGTCATGAAGTCACATCTGGACCTTTCCCAGGGAGCTCAGCAGAGCAGAAAGGTAATCAAAGTCTTAAGTTATGTAATGGAGCTCTTCCATGTGGACCCAGATGGCGATGTTGGCTCCTTCCATTAGTCCAGGATGCCTAACAAAAATCCAGGGTACATAAATGTCTCCTCACAATAGCTCGATACATTAGTGAAGCTTATGTTTCTTCTGTCATGCCTTTAACAGCTCACCAGCACCGATTCTGGATGTGCTGGAGTTCCAGGCCCAAACATGGTCTCACTGCAGTAAGAGTCTTGGCCAGAGAGGCGTACAAAAACCAGGGTTTGGCATCAGCTGCTACAAAAAGGCTTAACACACTTAAGCTGTTTGGTCCATGTTGTTTCCACTGTCCAACAACAGCGGAAAAATCACAGGACAATTACGAACATTTAGCACAACGCATAATTAAACATGGTGTGCAATGATTCTTTTTGAACCTTGTTCAAAGTGTAAACAATTGTAAGGTAATTGTGAGCTTTCCACTTTATGGCAAACACATGTCTGCTGGTGTGTTGTTCTGCTTAACACTCTCAATGAAGAGCTGTAAAAAAGGCTGCTTTGCTGGTTATGAGTGGGAAGTGGAAAGAAAGGCCTGTACTGTGGAACTCAGTGGCGAGACGTGGGCTGATGAATGCTACACGATCAAAAATCTATTAATAGTTTTCTGTACAGTGGCTTTATGTAGAATGGTTTTTATTTTTACACTTTTTGCAGGAAAATCATAAAATGGAATGTATTTTAATACATTCAATTTTGGAATTAAAACATTGTCAAATGTTTAAACAAGTAAAGAAAACAACATTGCACACCGTCTCCACAGTGAAACACAGTGATGGCAGTATCTTTTCCTTGAACTATGAAGATTTCACCAACACTTAAAACAATGGTTGACATAGATGCAATATTAATACATATGGAAAATGTCCTATCACAGCTAAAAACCTTAATGTTTTCCATCTGGCTTTTCGACATAGTCATAAAAGAAATATATGTGTAACGGGGAAGTAATATAAATCCAAAGGGGTTTGTGTCTATCTGTATTTTATCTTTGGAGTATGGGTAGTCAATGGCGTAACTATCGGTAAGCAGAGACGGCAGTTGCTTACGGGCCCACAACCTCTAAGGGGCCCCATCACTGACACCTGGTGGGCCCCCTACACAATTGTAGACTAGGATGTCGCTTTGCAGATGTAATGGTGCAGAAATTTCCTCTTAAACCCTCCTGATACTGAAGTGACTGACCGTACCGTATTTATACCGCAACACATGCCAGATTTCACCATGATGGTGAGCCGTTAAAACACAACACCAATAGCAAACAGACAGTGGCCCTTTTAATTACTATGTTAATAACCGTGTATAGTTTATTAGACGGTTGGTAAGAAATACACTCATAAAATGTGTTTCAAACCGCAATTAAGATCTTAAAAGAACAATGTATTTGAGTATTTAATTTTTTACTATGGTTTATGATGAACAGACTGAACATATTATGTAGGTAACATGCGTGCAGCGTGCAAGAGGTCACATCACGTTAGACTAAAACCAGGGCGTAGATTAAACCATAACCGCTGCGTACAATGTGTTAGCGACGATGGATACCAAAAAAGAAGTACTTAGGTAAGATTGAAGAATAGAAAAAGGAAAGAAGAGCTGCTGAGAGAACTAAGTAAATAAACACGTTCCTTCAAAAAAGCGAAGAGAGAGAGATGGACGTTGCTGCTACTGCCAGTCCAGTGAGTAAAGATTGTTTTGCTTTTACATATCTTTATGGAGAGTTTGAAAAATCTCTCTAAATGACATTTTAATGCAGATATGCAGACAGCGGGGTACTGCGCACATCTCCATAATGAAGCAGATGTTGGGTGGTGCTTGAAAATAAATCGGTTAATACATAATATTGCATTTGTATGAATGTTTAACAGGCATTTCAGACATAAGCTTAACCTGCAACTAGTGACAATGTATTTCAGTGACTATTACTCTGCATAGCAATGACTGCATTTCTCAAAGATTAATAATTTGTCACTTAAGAGAAATTTTGGCAACACACCACAGTAGTAGGACTATTTACACGCTTTGAGGTATGGCTTGTCTGATTTTTTCTGGGTTTTATGATTTCTGCCTATGTCTGGTCTACATCTGGTAGAGGTATACCAAATGTGTTTTCATGGACATGCATGGTGCACCATCAACATGTTTTTGTGGATTTGGTGGTGCGCTGTCACCAATGGTTCCATTCATGGTGCGCAGTCAGAATTTTTCCGTGTGTGATGTGTGATCATATACTTCTGAGAATAGCATTGTATCTTCTTGGCTGATTTATGGAACTGTCGCCCTATCCTGAACCTTTATCAGATGTTGTACTTCATAAGGGGCCCACCCAGATAATGTTGCTTACGGGCCTATTGTTGTGTCGTTCCGCCATTGTGGGTAGTTATCTTTATCAGGACAATGTTATGAGAATGAGTCATCTGATGATGATAGTCATCTCTAATTCATCATTGATAGAGAGGCAACATAATAAATGGGATTATTAGGTTTGCTGTCTGTTTTATTTTACAATGTTGTCTTTGCCAGAACAATAAAAACATTGTTAACTGTTTAGGAATTTTGTTACCAAATTCTTAATCTAAAGCCCCTTTTTATTAGTAGTATAGTTCAATTTTGAAATCTATCCCTACAAAAAACTTTACATTTTTTTTAAATATTCCAATTTTACTATTTTTTATTTTCATTTGAATGAATATTACCAAATACAGGGCTAGCATTTTGTAGAACCACCTTTTCGAGAAACTACAGTTGCAAGTCTTTGAACATGTTTCTCCAAAAGCTCTAGATGTGTGAAAATTTGGTCATACTCAGTCAGACCTAGTGATGTGCAAAGTGCTGCCCTGAGGGTAACTTGTAGTGCTTTGAAACACTTTGAGCAGCTATCAACTAGAACATCACGCAGCCATAGACAGAAATCAGTTATACTAGTAGCTCACATATGTTTTAACTTTTGTAAATTGTTCAAGATCCAGCTCAATCAACTGTAAAGCTAAAGCAGAAAGTAGTTTCCACCAAAAGTGACCAAGTGGGTTAGATTTCAACAGAAGTACGTCAAGACAATAAGCATATAGCCTTTGCAAATAACAAACTTATCAGGAAATTAGGATGACATTTTACAGACATATAGTATAAACAAAGTTTACAAATTGTTTGCTTTCTCCTGATATTAACAGACTTTTTTAAAATCTACAAAACAAGAAATAAAAAAAAAAAAAAAAAATACTATAACATTCTTTGGCTTCTAGAATTAATATCAAATTGGTTATTTGGGCCAAAAGGCCAATGTTTTAGGCACCACTTACCTGATCCCATTGTACCTGTGTGTTCTTGTTTTTATTGTTTTTACTGCATGACTTTTAAAGGGTCATCGACTCTGACCAGCCTGAGAAAAAATACCATCCCATCAGTATGATGAATCCACTGCATTTTGCTCATGGGGATGAGGAAAAATACCAGATTTGTAGTGTGCATATCTAATAGATTTAATCAATTTTAGTTATTCAGTGTAAAAAAAATGTGATTATGTGGTCATTTGAGTTGGTTTATCAAATAAAATCCCAATGAAACACACTGAATTTTGTGGCGCGTGTCTAAGAAAAAAGTTTAAAGAATCCTCTGCCTGTTTGCATCTGTAGGGGTCAACTGGAAAAAGGTTGTAACACGGAGATAAACCAAGCTTTTCTATGTCAGTGCCAGCTTTGATTTAAATTCCTCAGATGAAGGGGAAGGAAACAGATGAAGGAGAGAAGAAGCTCCTGAAATGAACACCTTGGTAAAACCTGCCGACGTATAAAGTGTCAGCGTTGGGGCCTCTCCTCGGCAAGATGCCAGACCCAGAGCCTCAATCTCCTCCATCACCATAAGCAGCTCACCACTGTGAATCTCATTAATAAAGGAGAAGAATAACAGTGACGGGAGGGGAGATAGGGCAAGAGCAACGATACATTACCTGGCAATTAGACGAAAGGCAGCAGCAATAAGGGGGGAAATACGGACCATATGGGAAGCTATGCGAGAGGCCACCTGACCCAAGGGGCCCACAACTCTCTCATCAACACCCCTCGCCAGACTGGACCTGTTTGAAGTCTTACATAATTCTCAGAACAACATTCTCCCCTCCTTCTCTCTACGGACTTCCCAACATCTCCTCCTTTCCTCCTGCCCTCTGCCTTTCCACTCTTAGACCACAACCACAGCGGCAAGACCCAGCCAAGACAAATACGACCGGAATCAAATCAATTATGGGAAGTTATGGTGCAACTATCCAGCTTAACACGCTGCTGACAAGCCGCATGAGATGGTCCCTTCAAGGGTTTGCAAAGAATGTGGACCGTAACAGCTTCAGTTATCAAACACAAAAGAGACATGACAGCATTAACCACTGATTTATTATTTTTAATGCCTGCTATTATAGAAAAGCAGCTTTCCTGCTGATCATTTCTGGGAAGTTCCCATGCAGAATCAGGAGTACTATGATTTACTACAGCATTGTTCCTTATGTTTTCTGGACCTAGACAAGAAAAAAATTCCCAGCCCTTTGACTTAAAAAAAAAGTAAAACTTTGGTCATATCTTAAAATAGGTAAAGAAAATCCAAATACTGAATTTGCATGAAGACGAATTAACACAACTAAGTCTGAAACTACGGCTGTACAGTGCTGCTGTGGGTACGGCTGCTGCCTTGCACCAAGAAAGATCTGGGTTTCGATTCCTGGACCAGGGATTGCTTGAAGATTGCATGTTCTCCCTGTGGATGCGTGGGTTCTCTCCGGGTACTCCGGCTTCCTCCACAGTCCAAAAACATGCAGGTAAGGTTAATTGGCTTCTCTAAATTGTCCTTAGGTGTGAGAGTCTGTGTGTGTTTCTGTGTTGCCCAGTGACTGCGGCACCCTGTCCAGGGTGTACCCCGCCTCTCGCCCATCGACTGCTGGAGATAGCCACCGGCCCCACACGACCCTGACAAGGACTAAGCGGGAGAAAATGGATGGATGGATGTCTGAAGCTTGTAAATGAGTGTAGCCTAGTGTTTCCCCCTTAAGTTCTTCTTCGTATTGTGCTTTTTGTCACGTATAAGATCATCACACAACTTTAAATGCTAGTTTGAACTTGCTACCAGAGACCACCTGATGTTGTAAGACTGGTTTTGTTTAGGTGGTATCTGTCATCAAGTAATCAAGTCTGATTGATCTTTTTCAAGATTTTTCAGCTTTGTTCAACTAGAAACTGATATTTTTGCAGATTCTTAAAAGCTGCTTCGGGCTCAGACAGGTAGAACAGCAACCCTAGTTAGAAATTAGTTGATATAACAGGATAATATGATGTGGGGAGTGTTGGCCTAGTGGGTTAGATTAGTATAGTTGTGCTCTGAGTAAGCCTCCACTCTAGATTTATGAGCAAAACTCTTAACCCCTGATTGCTCCCTGGGTGCCACACGATGGCAGCTCCCCAAGCGGATGGCTCAAACGCAGAGATTGAATTTCCCCATTGGGAGACGATAATTTGATTTACATTTACATTTTAAAAAGCAATTATTACATACAAAGATGCTTTGAATCAAAATCTTCAATTGAAGCTGGATGTACGGTCAGGTGGAATGTTAAAACTCCAACCTAATAGGAATTTCTTTGGACTTTTTTTCAGCTCCATCTTCCGATCAACTCTGACCAATGTTCCTGCCAGAGCTAAAGAAAAACCTCCCTGCACCATGATCCTCCCACCACCATATTGAGCACTTCAGCATTTAGACCATAAAGTTCAATTTTAATCTCATCTTACCAGAGAACTTTCTTCTATATGTTGGATGTGTGCCCTACATGGCTTGTGGGAAACTTTAAATGGTACTTTTGTGGAAAAGTTTAAAGGTCATTTTCACTTTTGCAAGGCAAGAAGGGCATGGTCTAGCATGGGGAAAATAGCGTTTTATTCAACCATTAAGCAGGAAAAAAAAATTGGTCTGTAAGAGCCAGACTAACTGGCCAGTAGTAGCTCTCTGGAAACAGTGACTCAAATGCTTGGATCTTTTCTCGTTCCACCTCCTGATAAGGGATTGGAATGGTGAGTATTTCATTTCTACATAGAACAGATACATTTTAAAACCCATAAACACAAAAGGATTACAGCAAACTTGTGTGAAAACAGAATCACAGCTTTGTGAAATAAACCTCTGGTGTAGAACTACAGCATAACAGGAGCCATGTTTCCATTTAAGACAGACATAAAGCTGTATTATTAGTGTAGTCAGACCCCTGGGAGACTTCTGGCCCATCATGAGCCTCTTATTAGACGACTCTTGTCAGGGAACTTGTGGTCTAATCTTATAAAACTCTAAACGCCCCCTCCCTGTGTGCTCCACCACAGTGTTGTAAAGGACTCCTACTTTAGACTCTCTAAAACAATGCTGCAAAGACAGAATCCCTTCAAGCTTAAAGTATGGTGGAAAAGGACAGGTTGAGAAAGTACTGAGGTATTTTTAGAATGGCACTGATTTTTATAACTGTCCAGAGATGTTGTTGAAACCTCCAGCTTTCATCTGCACAAGCTTTCTAAAACCTTACGCCAAGACATCTGCTCTGCAAAGGTTTCCAAAGGTACAGCAGCTGTCTCAAGTCATGCAGAACCCACAAGGCACCCATCTGTCTATAAATGATGTGTTTGTATGCGGGTACTCTATTAGCCTGAACTTTTCATTTTTAGGCAGACGATTTGACTCTAGACTAGAAAAGAGGAACTAATCCTCCCTGAGCCTGGTGCTTGTTCGATTTTTGTTTAAACTAAGGGGAACAGGAAACAGCAGTGATAAAGGAAGTCAGTGCATAACAACAGTTAAGGTTGTGGTGAAAGATGTAAAATGAAAATGTAACTATGTTTTTTGGAGGGGCTTGGATCCTCAAGAAGCATTTAACAAACAGGAAGTAGCATTAGCATCAAATAAATAAGCAAAGAAATGTAAAGTTGACCCAACTTGATGTCTAATCAAATACTAAAACTTCTGGATTATGCAGGAGGTGACCACTTGTAGCACTGCACTGGAGGGGGTAAGTACCTATGCTTTCCTGGAAATTATCCTGGAGTCTGAGAAACCCATCTGGGTCATCTATTGAGCTCAACTGATAAAGGAACCACTCAGGTATCATAATTATAAACAGTGGCCTGGAAGATGTTTAACTCAGACAGCTTGACTCCAAAGTGTTGTAAAAGCATAACAAGGTTAAAATATAATGATATGACAACAGATATTTTCACTTTAAGTTATTAAATAGCTAAACACTTAATAATGTTGTCATCCTTCTTGTGGTAGATGTTAGCCTTCAGTGACTCTGATCCCTTAATCACTATATAGAGCGGAGACTATAAAGTGAACTCAGTTAACTCACCGTTCGGACAGATGAAGGACTATTTCCCGGTTGGTTACGTAACGCCGCCTCCACCATGCGGTGTCTGCGCCACCCTTGTTATCAGTAGTATCGGGTAGTGACAGCGGGCCGCTGTGATAGAAAATCCCGTAATGCTTTGCAAGAAGAGCTCTCTGCACAAAGCATCCCGGGATATATGATCACTATTTTTCAAGGTGTATTGTGGGAAACTTCGGGTCTACTACTCTTTCATCCACATTTAAAATGGCGTAACCACTATATAGTGCCCTATATAGTGATTAGGGCGGCAATTCGGATACAGCCTCATATAGTCATGTGGTTTCCAACCATACCATGAAATGCATAATCGTCCCTTATTTGATAGTTAAATGTTACATCCCACATTTGTTGTGATTTGTCCTCAATTTTCATAATTGTCAGATACACATGTTTGTCTTACTCATGGGAATATGAAAGCTTACAGTGGTTGAAATGATAAAACACAGAAAATACTGATTCGAATGAACTTTTTTATGATGGAATGTAATCACGTAATATATCTTACCTGATCAGC
>NW_015151286.1:45555-47718 GCF_000732505.1 Cyprinodon variegatus | reverse complement strand
GTGTTGATGGCAGCAGCACAGCTGATATTTCTCTCCAGGATGGTATCACAGCCAAACAGTTTAGATGATAGTGCGACAGCCAGGTGGTAGATCATACAGGATCTCATTAAATAGTTGTGCAAAAACACTATGTTGTGTGCATGCAGCTCTTTATCATATTTTTCCGACTGTTGGTATATAGGGATACATTTACATTTTTAACATTCCTTTACTAAAAACTGCATAGAATAAAACATACCACCATGCCCAACCCTTCGTCCCTTATTTAATTTATGAAAGCTGGCAATCCTAATCTTACCACATTTTTCCACTACAGATAAAAAAATATAACATGAAATTATAAACTTTCCTGTTAAAGTTTGTGAATTGCCACTGAGCAAAAAGGTCTCCAGGAACCCGACACCATCTATGTTCTTTTTGATGTTATTGAGTTACTATTATTGTTATTGTTATGAGTTGTTATTGAGACTATTTAATATAAGCTTTTAACAAGTGAAATGTAAAGCAAAGTATAACCTTTGAGCTAAATTCTGATGGAAAGTTTATAAAGGACCAGGAGATGTTAAATCACATAGATCTCTTGTTCAATCTAGAGTGACTCCAAAGTAAAGTGCAGAGCAGAACATTTTGGTGACCTCTGGGAGGAAGTGTAATGCAGGAAAGAAAACCAGGAACAATCGGATGTCAGAAATCAGATCGTGGAAAAACATCAATAGTGTTCAGTTGGAAACCCCTGGGATTTGGAAGCTGTCATCGTTAGCTATCAGCCATCAGTGGCAACAAAATATTTTTTCTGCATTTCTTGCAATATAGAAACCCTTTAAACAGTGCAAAGAAACTTATGAGCTTTATCTATGTTTTAAACCTTTGGATGCCATGTTGGAGGTTTAGATTGTGAGAAACGTGTGAAAACCATTTAAAATGTCACCCTAATGTGCGTTCCTGACCAGCTGGGCTCATTAGGGTGAAATTTACTGACGTAGGAAAGCTTGATAATCATCATAGTTACCACCACAACAATTAGAAAATCCCACTGGTTTTCCAACTTGCAACCAGAACACAGTTTACTCTTGATGTCATTGTCTGATCTAAGCTCCAACTTCCGAGACCAAACAGCAGCTCTGCACCTTATGTAAATAAACCGAGGTAACTTTCAATAGAAGACTACAAAAAAAACCTTCCCTCTATTGAAAAAAGAAAAGTGATTTTAAACCCAAATAAAAAGAGAAATAATTCACCCGATTCAAGCCCACACCTCCCAATATCTCCATTTGTTCAGCCCAGTGTTCAGTGTTAAACTGTTTCTCAGCAGCTGTCCTGCTTTGCTAAGGCCTCCCGTTCTTCAGGCCAAGTTCCATGTCCGCTCTGATTATAGCGCCTGAACAATGGGAGCAATTGTGACACAGCGAGTGTGGAGTCTATGCAGTTTTCCTCATCTTCTCCCTCTTACACCCTCATTCAGCACACACGCCATTTACACACAATGGTCTAAAGCCCTAAGAGAACCACATAAAGGTTAAAATGTATGGTGTGCATGATATATAGCTGACTGAATCCCTGGTGTTCAGGCAGCCTGCCAAGACTTGCAGCAGGCAGTTGAGATTCATCAGAGCAAGAAACACACATGTGCAGCCAGCGTCTCCAACACATTTGCTCTGGCTGCAGAAGACCTCAGGCCCACAGGGGAAGAACAATCTGACATGCCACACAGTGAGGATCTCTGCAATTAGACACTTTATCAAACCACAACCTTCTCCCTTTCCATTTCTCACTCCTTGCACACACCCCAACAAACACACAAAGGTGTAATCTCTCACAAACACACTGCTAAACTAAAAACTGCTATTATCCTTCATTAGGAACACACGCAGAACATTTTCACACTCACATTCCCCGCTGGCAAACCCATATAGGATACACGCATGGAGTTAAAGATATAAAAATCAAAGTGTTATGATACTTCTGTCGCTCCAGGGGTACAGGTATATCTTCTATAACTCATAAACTAGTCAGTGGAATACCAACAGTAAGGACATCTAGAGGCTTGTACTGGCACATCTCCTTTTATGGGCTTCCAGAGATGGGAAGTAACGAAGTACAAATACTTCACTACTGTACTCAAGTAGATTTTTTTGATATTTTTACTTTACTTTACTACTTATT
>NW_015151286.1:40187-44724 GCF_000732505.1 Cyprinodon variegatus | reverse complement strand
TTGCTGATTTTTCACTGCGGTACGTTAGAATTAGGCAGTAATAAGATAGTTCTACAGGGACGTCTTAAGCTGGAAGGAAGAAAAGTCATGTCTCTAAAATGGAAACCCTTCTCAGATGCACTTTTTACAGTAAGAATATATTTTAATGGCATAAGATTTTTTGTTTTTCCAACAAACATTATTATTCAATCCGATCAGCTGCGAATAATGTATAGCTTTACAGTTTACACTTGGTTCAATTTTAAATGATTAAACCCATTTATGAAATCTTTAATTGATTTTTAATAAATGCTGCACTGCTGCCGGTCCATGCATGCTCATGTAGTATAAACATCTTTTCAAAATAAAAGGTTGTTTGTGTTTTGTTTTTCTTCCAGCTGGTTTTCGGATTATTTTTTCCATGTTTTTTTTATTTTTATTAAACTTTATTATAGTTTAGCCATATTGCTTCTTTCCCGCTTTAGTTTGTATGACTGTGTGTCTAATTCAACTTTCTGTTATAATTCACCCTCCCTCTTAGTCTGCCTGGTTTTGTTCCCTCACATCTGTTCCACATTCTCCTGACTGTCCTAAACTGGTCCAAATTTCTTTCTCTATCCTTT
Organism: Cyprinodon variegatus; assembly: GCF_000732505.1. NCBI lineage: Eukaryota > Metazoa > Chordata > Actinopteri > Cyprinodontiformes > Cyprinodontidae > Cyprinodon > Cyprinodon variegatus. The sequence continues at coordinate 44,122 of NW_015151286.1, read as the reverse complement.
TGTCTGTATATAAGCTTGCTGGTTTTTATTGTTCATTGCCGGGTCTTTCCAATCTTCTGCTTATGCTCCATGCCCTGTTCTCCTCATGCTAAACTTGTTCTCATCGTTAAAATTGCCATACTTATCTCTAGCTCTTGTTAGCATTTTGGTCCTACTTTAAACCCACAAAACATGGCACTTCACTTCATGTGACTTTGGGTGGATAATTCAGTTTCAAAGTCTAAATGCTGTGAAATGATCACAAGATATTGGTAGAGAACCAGGTTTATATCCCAGCTGAAGCCGTAGCTCCTGTCCGATGGTTCTTAAAGGGAAAGAATTTGACATTGTTCTTTTATTAAATCCTTCTAAAATTTGTTCATTTATATTTTTGTGGGGAAAAAAGATGAGCTGGACTTTAGCAAGTTGCAAAGAAGACCCAAAACTTTACTGAAGTGGAGTTGCACCACTTTGATGTTTATTTTTACTCAACCATGTAGAAAAGTGGTCAACCAAGAGTAAAAAAAAAAAACTTGGTAAAATGGGTACTCTAGTATTGAGTAATCGTTGATTCATAACAAGATTCATGATTCATAATTTCAAGGTATGAAACGAAATGGAAAAAAAAAATCCAAATCTATAACATTATCACAAAAATAAATGTTTTCAGACGAAAAACATTTCCAAGTATTTCAAACATTACTTTTAACATAAACTTTTTGAGTTAGTCTTTACAATGGCTAATGCATATATGACAGGAAAGGATAAAGAACTTATGGCTACAATATCTACTGTTCAGGCTTTTTTACCTTTTCTGATAAAACAAGAACTGGGGAAGATGGGGAACAATCTTAGAATTGACTCAATCTGCACGATTAAAAATGTTAAAAACAAGTTAGACTGTATTGGAAAACCTTCTGGCACCTCAACTCTGAGAGACGTAAATCTTCCTTTGAATGCCATCTTACTGTAAGAAAGCACAAAAAACTAGGAAATTTAGACTCAGGTCCAATAAGTTTCAGTACATTCTGTGTGCATCTTATAACAGGAGATTTCCCGTCCAAGAGAAGCTCTCTGGAATCATGGCTGCATAGAGCAAAGGAAGCAGGATATGAAGCACAAAGCAGACTTTGGAAACTTTGCTTTTCTTAAAGCACATCAAATAACAAATGTAGATCACCCAGAGTTAAATAAGGGACAGTAAAGAGCAGCGTAGTTTGAATAGATCCTCAAGTGCATATCCTATTTTATCACACTTTATTTCACTCTATGTTTCACTGCATTTGGTGCATATATTTACTTTCTCTGCGTGCAGAGAAAGTAAATATGAAAAAAATGTGAAAAATGTTTATTAATAAGTTGAATAAAAATCACAGTTGATTCAGAAATCTGCCTTTTGTTAAAAAAAATCAAATGACAATCCCATTTTTTGTTTGTTTTTTGGTGCTAAGGCTGCTCTGTTTTTATTTAAAATCCATGAAGAGTGCGCCCACAGCATCACAGTTCTTCCACAATGTTTAACAGCAGTGTTGAGTTCATATGCCTCCATGTAAGGGACAAAATATCCGAGCTTCATATAGTCAGGTTTGTTTTAAAGAAATAGGACATTTCAAGCACCTAAAGAACAAGGTTTTTATCTAACTTTAGGCATTTCTTCTTTTATTTCTGTGGCACAAAGAAATAAAATGGTGGTACAGTTGTAAGGGTTCAAATTTTGGCACTGGAACTTTCTACACGAAGAAAGATTATATTGTTTGACATCGGTGCTGAAAAGCACAGAACTGTATTTTAGTCCAAATAGTGCTGTTTTATTCCTGAACAGAAGCCTTTCCTATTTTGATCTCTTCAAATGTGTCATCTTTCTCAGCTCTGAAGCAGCATAAAAGGAAGTAAGTAGAGGGTTGAACCTGCCTGTGGGGTGTTCTCTACAACAACATCTCATATCAGTGTCTCCTTTTTCTCCTCTGATCTGTGCATCTTTTATCAAAGACACCGGAGCTGCCTGACTTGGGCAGGGATGGGCTCAGCCCTGCCTGCACTGCACATACACCCGGAGCTATTTCTCTTTCCCTCCAAAGGTAGTTTGCTTTCAGACAGGCTGCTACAGGCCAGCATATGGGATTGTGCTGAAATCTAAACAGATTTTCTAGAAAGGGCAGACTTGTTGCTGCATGCCCATGGTATCTGTCATGCTCATCTCAGTTCATTATGCTGTAAGATAATCTTCATATAACACTTTCTGAAAAGGTAAGCAGACATTACACAGAGAAGCAATAAGCATCAAACAGGATGAAGTGCAAACATAGCCAAAAACAAAATGACGAATTTATGAAGAAAATCTAAAAACTATCTTCAAAATGTGGAAACAATTTAAAAACTCTTTGGATTTTGCAACTCCCTGCTCTCTTAGGCTTGCACTGTCAGCAAGGCTTTCTTTTAAATGAGACGTACAAACCGTACAAACCCATGGAGGTCAGAGTTCCTCTGAGTTACACATGAGCAAAAAATTCACTTTAGTCTCAGAAGGGAACTAACCTCTTTCCTAAAGCTCTAACTGGATAAATCTGACCTAAGTCCTCAGCTGTGGTGGTTAAATGTAGGAAAAATTACCAAAAACAAAGTTAGAAATTGAGCAGTGCGAAGATTATATGACTGATGTGACATGTGGAGTGATTTTGTTGTCTTAAAAGGTTCTTAGCTCATAAAAGAAAATTGAGGTAGTCATAGAGTAGATGATTAACCTTAAGTTCTCCTTCTGGGGAAATTAGGAGGAAACAACATGTTTTTTTAAGGTTATGATCGTCTTATCATTTTTTTTTTAATGGTATTTTTCACAACTACAGCAGGATGACTTATCCCATTTAACCTGGGATGCAGCTTTAGCTATTAAACTAAAAACAATCACTATGAAGTCACCTTAGATTCTGCAGTCATGCTTAGAAATTACGCAAAAGGTTCATTATCAGCTGAAGCTTTCCATGTTTTTACAGAATCCAAGGTGGTAAAACATTTAACATTTTACTTGTTAGAGATTTTATGGCTGTTAACTCTATAAAGTTGAAACAGGGATCTTTGGCTGAAAAAAAGAAAAAAAAGATTAACTCATAGTTCAACAAGTATTTTTTTTAAAAAGCTTTTCACATCTTAGCTAAATTAAGATGAAACAGATATGTGGATGTTTTAGTATTTATAATTTCATTACAAATTTAAAGCATTATTTGACTTTCATTCCTTTCTTTCTTTATTTTATTTGGTTACTTTTCTTTTTTAATGTAAAAACATGGATTCATCAATCAGATATTTTGTGATTGATTATCAGACAACATATCTTTAAAGCACAGACCTTTTAATGTTCATTTTTCTTAAATGAACTATAAATAAAAACATACAAATGCAGTAGATCCTGTAGGTTATTTGAGAGAAATGTATATGAAAGCAAAGCCAAATAAAAAATAAAAATAACTCCCTCCTCTATGAGACAGATTATAGTTTGCCAACTTTTATCTGTCGTTCTTTATTGTGTTAGAAGTGATAGCCAAGCTGAATCAGATTTTTTTGGCAGGAAGAAGCTGCTTTACTTATTCGGTGTAAATAGGGAGTGTGAGCAAAGATCAAACATGGGCTCCATTCTCATGCTCCTTGTTCAGTGACCCCATAGCCTGCTACCATTGGGAAGTCAGAAAATTCTTTCTTTTAATGTCATTACACCTTCACAAGCACAGAACACAGAAATTCCCTCTCTGCATTGAACCCATCCCTTGGGGAACAGTGGGCTGTCATTGTGCGGCGCCCGGGGAGCAGTGTGGGGTTAAGGGTCTTTGCTCAGGGACCTAGAGGTGTACTCCGTGGGAGTGGGGCTTGAACTCAGACCCTTTGGACTTCTCTGGATAGGCCACCACTCCCCCCATAGCCTCTTACACCCTCAGGGGGTATAAATAAATTTCTGCCTGACAAAA
>NW_015151286.1:36341-39707 GCF_000732505.1 Cyprinodon variegatus | reverse complement strand
GGAGAGGCCATTTTGGCACATTTATCCAAAAATGTCACCAAACTGTGCCAAATGTGTTTTTTACATCAATACTGGGGGTTTGTTAAAATTACGAGGTCACGTGGCAGCTGGACCCACCGGTGGGTCCGTCGGGTTCTAGGGGTTAAAATATAGAATACAAAAGTCTTTTTTTTTATTTCATAAATGCAAGATAAGAAACCGTCTCTAATCTAGACAATGCGGCTAAATACCAACTATGCAAATAAACCCAAGCGTCACTGCAATAATAAGTCGGCAAACATCTTAAACATTACCGTTAACCTGAGTTATACCATAAAGTTCAAAGATTGGTTTATCATTTCACCTTTACAATGCTCTAGCTTTTTAATTGGAGAACTAACAGTTAGAATTTTTATCCTTTTATGTGACGTCTACATTTTCTCCAGTTTCTTAATACCTCTGCTCTTTTATTTTTCTGTAAACCAATGTATATTACTTGCTATAGAAAATAAACATCCTTTGCCTAGCCGTGTCATTCTGTTGAGCACTGTTTTCATTTGTAGAAACAAGATTATTTATTTGAAATAGAGGAGATGACTACAGAGTTCACATTTTACCTTCTCTTTAGCATTTTGCAATAGTGTTTGCAGGATATGCACTCTTGTTTGTGCATATTATGAGTTATTTTTTCCAAAAGTTGGTGAATATTTCCATATAAAGCATGTTCTGTTTCAGATAGAATTGGGCTGTTCTGTACCACCTACCTTTGAACATAACAAACATGTGTATATTGTCCTTTAAGTGGAGGAATGTTGTTGTTGTTGAAGCCCTATCAACAAAAAACCCAAAAAATAATCTCTCACAGGCTCTCACAAAAGGATTTTCTATTAGATTTTGTTAATTCAAGTGTGACATTTACTTTAATTAACAATTGGCTAGTTTTAATCCACTTCTAATCTATCAGAACATCTCTAGTAAATATTTATAATCAAGTATTACAACACTCTGTATCGCTTGGTGGTGTATTTCCTAATCTAGATATAGAGTTAACAGCTTTGAGGTTTTCTCCCCATAAAATGAGCAAAAAATACAACATTTAAGAGGGAAAATAATGTTTTATGTCATTGTAAGAAGACCATTGTCCATCAATGACTTTGTAACTTAGTGTAGACACTACTAGAAAAGGTTCCTTAAAGCAATCCCATAAAGTTGGTTACCTCTTTCCTCAGCTAAACTTGTCTGTCAGAAGGTAATTGCGCAAGAAAACCTTACATCAGACACCCTGTGACTGCTCCGATAAGAGTTGATGGACGTGATTGCACTTCACGCCTCAGGTCCTCTCATTGTGGCAGGGCTATATACTCAAGCAGGATGAGACATGCAAAAGCTCGGGGAAAAAGATGATTGCTTTACTGCCCGCCATTCACACAGAATTAGCAGAAGCAGGCAGTACAGCCATCTAATCTAAAAGGGCCTGAAAACCAGGTCACCTTATTGTGTGGGAGACTAAATAAGTTCAGGGCTAAGTTCAAGTGCATATCAGCAGTGATCAACCTATAAACCACTACTGCTTTACAGGGAGGGGACATTCATTTACAGATGGGTAATTAAAGTCAGTATCATCGTGAACATTGGACATGTCTGTGTTATTCTGTCCCATACAATGTAATCTGTTCAACAATCAGAGATACAATCCAGTTATAGTTAAATTGTTGCCAAGTTGTGACTAGAGCTTTTCCTTTAATTTACAGATAAGCAGTGAGAAATTAATGTTAGTGAATGCCTGAACAGCTTTTTTTAATCTATAAGAAGCGCAGGAGTTTTGAGGGACAAACTTACAGCAACACTCTGTTAGTTTTTACCTAAATATCAGCTTAATTAACTTTACATCAAATGCTTTTTCAGATTAACATATAGAAATTAGCACATATCAAAAACTTGCATATGTAACTTGAGAAGTTCAGAACATCATCATCATCATCAATAAGTCATTTGACCTGGGATGCAACTTTAAGGCAGTCTGAGCTCCCTCTAAACACGAGAGCTAACTAAGCTAAAAGTTGTTGTTAGGCAACAAAACAGATTTGACACCAAATCTGATTTTTTTTGGTTTTCTTATCTAGGATTTAATCTGAAGAGATAAATGTTTTGCTGTCTATAAAGTAACTCCGTAACTTCTAAATCTGCTTGTCCAAAGCATGTCAGCAATTCCAAAACACAGAGGGAGACTGTTCTGTTTTTTGACTGTGCAAGTTTACCTGTACCTTTCAGGGGTGCTAAACCTGGTAGTTACAGGTCTAGTGCCCCCAGTGGCTTAAAGTTACCCAGTATTGCATCAAATAAAAAATAAAATATATAACATAGAGGCATACACGCCTCAACAATTACCTAAGGTTGAAGGTGTAAATGGCCCAATGGCTTTCTGTTGAAAAGATAGCAGAGGGTAGAAGTTGGATAAAATAGCAGTGGTGTTAGAAAAAGATTGGGGCAATTTAAAGGAAAGATACTACAATTTGTCCACAATAGGGGTTGCATTGGTTGAACGAGAGCCACCGCAACAGCATGCTTGGTTTGAGTAAACAGCCCATCAAATAAATAACCAAGATTTTTTGGTTTTATTTCATTTGTAAAATTTCAAATCTAAAGTGAAATGAGCAAAACACTTCGTAGACATTTAACAAATAAATGCATTTTGAAGTTACCAAGATGCTATTGTAAACAAACAACATCTGTGTATGAGTGTGGGTGCTCTTGTATTTAATACATTGTGGGGCCAATTTTCAGGGAAAATGGCATGTTTGGGGACCAACCGCTCCTTGTGGGGCCCAATGCCTGGAGGAATTGCTGTTTTTGCATCACGTTTAGGACTAACATGTGAATTGAGTTCACGTAGTTTGAACCTGTAATAATTAGGGTTAGGGGTGTGCAGGTGGCACAGTGGTTAACGCGTACAACCCATGTATGGAGGCCTTAATCCTCGACTGGACCCGCATTTCTCTCTCTCTGTCATACCCCCTTTCCTGTCAGCCTACTGTCGAAAAAACAAGCCACTAGTGCAGTTTTTTTTTTTTTTTGCTTATGTCTAAGTTGCTAAATTAGTTTTTCCTTAAAAGGAATCTTATCATCATAAAATTTTTGATACTGCCATCGTACATCATGAAATGGGCCGCTCCCATATGGGGGAGAGGCAGCGTCACAGCGAAAACAAGTGTCTTTCTTTCTGGTTGCAAAAAAGTGACTAATTACTATTTTTACATAACGAATGAATACTCCTTAGTAGCAAATGATATGTTTTCAACATACATGTACACTCACCGGCCACTTTATTAGGTACCCCATGCTAGTAACGGGTTGGACCCCCTTTTGCCTTCAGAACTGCCTCAATTC
>NW_015151286.1:31760-35876 GCF_000732505.1 Cyprinodon variegatus | reverse complement strand
CCTAGAGATGGTTGTGCGTGAAAATCCCAGTAGATCAGCAGTTTCTGAAATACTCAGACCAGCCCTTCTGGCACTAACAATCATGCCACGTTCAAAGTCACTCAAATCACCTTTCTTCTCCATACTGATGCTCGGTTTGAACTGCAGGAGATTGTCTTGACCATGTCTACATGCCTAAATGCACTGAGTTGTGACTGGCTGCTTAGAAATTAAGTGTTAACGAGCAGTTGGACAGATGTACCTAATAAAGTGGCCGGTGAGTGTATATTTTTATGTATATACTGCGATGGACTGGCGACCTGTCCAGGGTGTACCCTGCCTCTCACCCGTAGACAGCTGGAGATAGGCACCAGCTTAAGTGTGTAAGAAGAATGGATGGATATATGTATGTATATATATATCTATATATATATATATATACACTCTAAATCTACTAAGAAATTAGAACATATTTGGATTTGCGCTTCATTTTCAGCAGCAACTTTGACACAGAAAGTTCCCATGCTTCTCCAGCTTTACTTTCTGTCTAAATTATCCTTGCAAACTGATAATTAGCCGATTGGGAAGAGTCATCTGATCGGGTGTATTGATAAAGCTTGCACTCTCCTCAGATTTTACCTGTTATTCTGTTGGAAAAGTATCTCCAACAAAATATATCCCTATCCACTGAATTTGTTAAACAAAAAAAATAATGAATTTGAGCTATTTTAAAATCTCTGCAGGTCATTTGAGTCAATCAGCAACAGGTAGACAAAATATGGACAATTATATTGTCAGAAAGCTTTACATAAAAATCTGAACTATCCAGTCATAACTGTGTTAACTGAGGTTAGACAGTTAAAGATAACTATTTTCATTCTTTCATACCTAAACGCTGTGATTCTGTCTTTTTGCTGATAGATACATGACAGCTACATTAGTTAAACTTCATTTATTTTGCTTTTACTTCTAAGACTTTTCATTTCAAATGACAACTATCCTAGTCTTTGAGAGAGCTACAGGAACATGTCAGCATACTTCCTGTGTTTTTGAGATGATACAAGAGTCAATCAACAGGTGAAGGCCACAAGGTTTTAGAGGTAGGAGGAGCTTCTGAGGGTTTTCTCCCTGAAAAACGAGTTTCAACAAGAAGATTTTATGAGCTTGTCACGTATGACCTGATTGCTATACAAAACAGTTTCCACACCCAAGGGCTCCCATTCTGCTAGGTGTGTATGTGTGTGTTCCCTTGCTGGCAGGTTGCGTTGTGCCCCAAACTCTAATGTCTCTTTGGATCTAAGACGCCACATTTTCCTGTTTCCACTTCCCATTCCAATCTTACCGTAAATGTGTGGTTAACCAGAAAAAGGCTGCTGGTGGAGGGAGAGCAAATCTTGAGGCGAAGTAGATTTCTTTGAGAAATCCTGTTTTTGGTAAGACCCGAGGTCCTGTGGATTTGTCTGGGGCAAGCCTGTGATTGGCCTACAGACTGGGTGATTATTATGGTGAGGTTTATACATTTTGGTTTAACTAACACACACACATTGCCTCTCTTTCACCTTCGGCTATAAACAAGCTCAAATATCAAGACCAAAATCTCAACTTATGTGCCTGAGACTGTGGATGCAGATATAGGGATAGTCAGGAAAAAGAAAGCTGAAAGGCCAAAAACAAGTATATGAATGAAAGAAACAGAAGATTGGAGAGGACTGAGTGGAGCAAATGACAGAAACAGCATGAGAGAGCAGAGAGGGGGTAAAGGAGAAGAGGAGGGAGTGACTGAGCGTTGCTTTTCAAGAGCAGAGAGAACAAAGGCTCTTTTGTGTAGAGTGCTGAGAGAGTGAAGTGGAGCCAGGGCTTAGGGAGTGTTTAACAGTGTACACCGACTACATTCCTGCAATGTGATTACAAGACGTGGTTAATTTATACTCAGGAAATGGACTTAACTCTTTGCTTCCCTTGTTTTACCTTACAGCCAACCTGTATTTGCTTCCTTTCTTGTTATAATTTTAATAAGCTCAGGTAAACTTACTCAGAATAAACTTTGCACTGTGAAAACAAATCATGGATTGTTTTTCCAAAATCTGATTCGAACACTTAAAACAAACACATCTTTTTCACCTAACATTAACTTTGTGATTTTGTGTAAAACCATGTATCTGTTGGACTTTATTAAGTTTGATTTGTTATTTAGAATAGGATTTGCTTAGTGATTCACTTAAGTAGTTAATTAATTTTAGCTTGGGATGTGGGTGTTTCACACTATAAATTGGTAGGTTTTAGTTAGTTCATTATGCACATGGGTCGTCATATGGTATTTATTCTATGCTGTTTCTTTTTATGAAGAGAAATATTTAAAATTGAGATTATGGTAAAAAAAAAAAAAACTATACCTGCAGTGGATTTTGTTCACATCTTGATCAAATTTGGGACCAGGATCAAAGTGGGTGTCTATGGTTCAAACAAGTCAAATCTAAAAAATGTATATTTATACAAAACATGGAAGTACCAGATGGCATACCACCAATGATCTTCCTACAAGAATCCCAAACTTTAATTGTTAAAGATAAACGATGTTTAAAATTAGAATAACCATCTCATATAAAATTATATACATCCATTCATCCATCTTCTACCGTTTATCCGGGGTTGGTTCGCAGAGGTAACAGCTTCAGTAGGGAGGCCCAGATGTCCCTCTCCCCAGCCACTTGGGCTAGCTCCTCCAGGGAAACCCCAAGGCGCTCCCAGGCCAGCAGAGAAACATAGTCCCTCCAGCGTGTCCTGGGCCTCCCCCTGGGCCACCACCCATTGGGATGTGCCTGGAACACCTCACCAGGGAGACGTCCAGGAGGCATCCTAATCAGATGCCTGACCCACCTCAATGGGCTCCTCTCGATGAGGAGCAGCGGTTCTACTCTGAGTCCTCCCTGGATGACTGAGCTCCTCACCCTATTTCTAGAGAGCCCAGACACACTAAGCAGAAAACTCAGTTCGGCCGCTTTTTACCGGGATCTTGTTCTTTGGGTCATGACCCAAAGCTCATGACCATAGATGAAGGTAGGAATGTAGATTGACCTGTAGACCAAGAGATGCTGCACCAAACCGCCTGTCGATGTGCCGCTCCATATTCCCCTTATTTCTGAACAAGACCCCAAGATACTTAAACTCCTCCAATAGGGGCAGCACATCCTTCCCAACCCAGAGAAGGAACTCTACCTTTTTCAGACACAAGAACATGGTCTCAGATTTGGAGGCACTGATCCTCATCCCGGCCGATTCACATTCAGCTGCGAACCGCTCCTGTGAGAGCTCTACATCACGTCCCGATGAAGCCAATAGAACCACATCATCTGTGAATAATAGAGACGTGATCCTAAGGCCACCAAAACGGATACCCTCAACATCTTGGCTGCTCCTCGAAATTCTGTCCATAAAAGTTAGGAACAGAATCTGTTACAAAAGGCGACTTTGGTGGAGTCCAACCATCACCGGAAACGAGTTCCACTTACTGCCGGCAATGTGGACCAGGCTCTGAAACCGATCATACAGAGACCTAATGGCACTTATTAAAGGGCCCGGCACTCCATACTCCCAGAGTACCACCCACAGGACCCCCTGTGTGCCTTCTCCAGATCCACAAAATACATGTAGACTGGTTGGGCAAACTCCCATGCAAACTCCAGGATCCTGTTGAGGGCATAGAGCTGATCTAGTGTTCCTCAGACAGGACGAAAACCACACTGCTCCTCCTGAATCTGAGATCCGACTATCCGACAGACCCTCCTTTCCAGAATAGACCTTACCAGGGAGGCTTAAGAGTGTGATTCCTCTGTAGTTGGAACATACCCTCCGGTCCCCTTTTTTAAATAGGGGGACCACCAACACAGTCTGCCAATCCAGGGGAACTACCCCTGATGTCCACGCAATGTTGCTGAGTTGATTTAGCCAGAACAGCCCAACAAAATCCAGAGCCTTAAGGTACTCAGGCTGATCTCATCCACCCCTGGGGCCTTGCCACTGAGGTGGTTTAAAACCACCTCAGTGACCTCAGCACCAGAGATGGGAGAACCCAACCCGGAGCCCCCAGGCTGTGCTTCCTCATTGGAAGATGTGTTGGTGGGATTAACGAGGTCTTCG
>NW_015151286.1:23514-30583 GCF_000732505.1 Cyprinodon variegatus | reverse complement strand
CATCCATCCATCCATCCATCCATCCATCCATCCATCCATCCATCCATCCATCCATCCATCCATCCATCCATCCATCCATCCATCGGGCATTTCCTATCTACCTAGCCTGGACAGGTTGTTAATCCATCGCAGGCCAGATCAACAACACAATAAAAACCAAATAAGTTAATTACATTTTGCTAAACACATCAAGAAAAATTGTATATTTCAAAAAAACATCTTTTCAAAAAAACATCTTTCAAGAGAAATAAATCAAACAAATGTGGAAGGTCCTGTATATAATTCATATTTCTAATTTCTATATAAAGTTTTACTAAAACTGGACTACTCTCTTTGATGTGTGCAGCTATTTGTTGGATTGGTTTTTAATAATAAAAACTCTACAAAAATGTTTAGACATCACTGACCTAGATTAGGTTTATTGACTCAATCAATACCATGGATACCTCAACTTATCACTTTACTTGGATTTTCACTTTATTTATTTAGTCTTTACATATGCATAGATATACGTACAGATATATATACAGAAGAGCTATATGTGTATATATTTGATCTCTTTTTATTCTTATTTTTTTTATCTTTATTATATTGTATAGTTGGATGTGTTTATATTATATAAAACTGTTACTGGAGCGTGTAACAAAAGTAATTTCCCTCTGGGATTATTAAAGTATTTCTGATTTTGATTCTGATCTATTATAATGCCTGAATTAATGGAGCTAAGTGTGGAAAAACAAAGCTGAAAGATCTCAAAGCTAGGGTCAAACCACGTGGTCATCAACCTCTATCCTCATTGCTGAAAGCCTCCTAGACTATGTCTTGAAGTAATCATCATGCCTGTTTGTTATCTGGAGGAAACATCTGATCTCAGATCATCACCTTCCCACCCCCCTCTATACTCTGCCAAACCAGAACTAGACAAATGTAATCTACCGTGTGTCCATCTTACAAGAGCCTGGCCACTATCTACTTCTTTTAAAGCACGTCCGTGATTGCTTTTTGTTAACTGTCATATCACCCCCACACATCCACCACCTACTGTAATTCTACTCTAATGAAGCCTCTGCAATGCCGGTTTGTGGTTCTTTCTCTCCCCCTTCTTTAAATCCTGCTCAGTGCTGACTGATCTCAGGAGTTTCTCTCCTTTCTCTTAACATATTTGCTCAAAGCCTCTTTCCAGTAATGAGGCAGAGCATTGTCCAACTTACTCTCAGGCTTCCATCAACCATGCTGAAAAAAGGGTAAAGAAACCCAGGGGTGGGCTGAGAATTACAAAGCATGAAAAAGAGAAAAGATTTTAAAAACATCTCTTTTTTGTAAGGATAGGACAGTCCAACTCCCACCCACCACAAGATTAGCTTTCCCTCAGGAGAACTGTAAAAAGATTTAATTAGCCCACCATTGCTTCGTGGCTCAGTATTCAATCGTCTTTTTCCTTTATCTGTATTTCAATATGCCTGCTCTGCATTTTCCAGACCACCTAAAAACTTAAACCTTCCTTTTTTCCATGAACCTTTTACTTTAATCCATGCAGGTCTATAGTGAGGTGATGGGCATTAGAGTGGAGTGCAAGAAGTGGTACAGGCAAATATCTATCAAGAATAACATAAGATGTTTAGCTGCAGCAGGAAGCATTAGAAATATAATTTTTATTCTGAAGAAATAAAACTTCTAAATAGCTTGAGCCCATTATGGCTGTACACAAGACCTTTGGGGAGGCTGTGTGGTTTAGCACTGAGACACTGACTGGGGAATTTGTTTAATTCAGCGGTACACTCATTGTGGATCACGCTCACTTAAATGAATCCCACAAATGCTTAATGGCAGCTTTGGTTTCTTTGTCACCTCAGGCATTTTATGTGCCGTTTTCTTGTTTTTTTGGAAGGGAACATTGTTCCGTCAGAGAAGGTTATTGGTATTAAGGTTGCACCATGAATGAAGTTGTCTCGGTGGGTGGTGCGTGTCAAAGAATGATCCCCATGGAACCCAAGTTCCTAATATAAAAAAAAAAAACACTAATTAAAGCTGTGTGAGGTTTGTATAAAAACAAAAATCTTTCTAAACTACTCTACGTAATAATGCTCATTAGCTACCTGAGCAGGTAAAAAGAAAAGAACCAATACATACCAATGTATAATGTTCAGGAGCCTAGAAGTATAGTTTAAGCCTCTATTTTCTGAGATTGAATGTTTAAGGATTCATACTACAGTAAACTCATAGAAACATTCTCTTATTGCAACATAAAGGAATAAGGTATAAAGGAGCAAGAAAAAAAAAAGATATGGATAAGTTGCGTGGTTTCTCATTTGGGAAAGAGTAACGGAGAGCAAAGAGTAAAACAGTGGGGGCATGAAAGTTGTGAGTGGGACGTTGAAAAAGAAGGGACGGTGAAAGTTTGTCTGAAGAAGCCTTTTTTGACTTTGCATCAAAGCAAAGGCTGGCAGTAGAAAGAACAGAGGCAATCTGCATTTCCATAGGCTGCCCCTGGCCCTATGAGCTTCCCTCACCACCAAACCTCCTCAACCCACCTTCATTATCTTCCTGTTCCTTAGCCCGCCAACAGCCACCCCCTTTCCCACCCACATTACTTTCACTATAGAAACAAACTTCAATCCTATCCCGATCTGCATCTTACTTAACACTGACGCTCTTCCAAATTCTTAATAGGGTTTTTCCCACCAAAGCAGTTCCAGTTCATAATCAGATCTGATGATAATTTTTATTTGTTTAAAGGTTCCTTAAAAGATTGCTTGGATTTTTACAACCAGGGTGCTAGATCAGTGGCATACCAACAGATTGCCTCAGACAGGAAAAGCTGATCTTCTGACAGATCTATATTTTTGTCTCATATGGCTTGGATTTATCAATTTTGTCTGAAATTGCATTGCATTGTATTGTTTCACAATCCTGAACATTAGATATCTGATTAGTACAAGCTGTGCTTAAAAGAAGGGACAGAAATTTTTGAATATCTAAAGAAATTTAAGAAAATAAAAAAGTTAAATTAGACAAACTGCAATTACAAGCAACACATTAGTCAGTCTAAACACCATGAGTGACATCAATTAAACAGCGAAAGAAAAGAAGGGGATCGAAAGCAGTTTTCTTTTGATTTTGACTTCGCAAAAGTAAAAAACAAAGATAATTTGATTTTAAACATGATTCTCACACTACATTGTGATTGGTTGTGTGTTTTTACTCCCTGCCTCCAGCTTCTAATACAATATTTTCTCTTTCTAGCAGAGCTAATAGGTTGGCACAAAGATAAAACTGTTTGGATCTTTTGTACCCCTTGGTTTCTGTGGAGGTAAAAACAAAACAAAAAACTTGAAGTCTGCAAATAACAAAGTTAGCAGTGGAACAGTACGATGGAAAATCCCTAAAATTACTTTCTGCTAATTCCTATGTTACCTGTGGAGATGCATCAGGATGATTATTAATCCTACTTAAATGAAGTAATGCTAAAGAATATTTATGTTTATGTTAACATGGTTGCATGTCTAAATGCGAGTTTCATCTTAAAACGGATTAGAAAATCATAAATATTTGTACAGATAATGGGGTAATTTTAGTTAACCTACCATGCATGTTTTTGGAAGGCGAGGGGTTATGTGCCTTTTCTTTTTCACCTGACTATGAATGCTATATTTATTCATAAATTGCCAATTCACAACAAATGTCATATTAAGACACTAAATTAACGGTTTAATGTAGAATTATCTTAGATAAACATATTTCTTCAAAACATTTGCGTACCTACACACTATTGTCTTCATACCTATATGATCATGTCTATAATGGGTGTTACAAATATAGTGTTTTTTTTTTTTTTTACTCTATCTTCTCTGATTATTTTACCTGAGGTTAATCAAAGTGAGGACACTGCCCATGGGAGGATATATATTTCAGCCTCTGAACTATGTTCTATAAAAAAAAAAAGGATGCCTCTAACAAACACCGGTATTACTGTTGTTTCAACACACTGGGCCTCCCACAGAAAATTTCTTTCAAGATCTGATCTGTCATTGTCTGTAGCTGCAGACGTGTTGGCAGATTTAAAAAAGGTCAAACCACAAATGGAGAAACAGTTAGCCATGGCCAAAATAAGGTTTCCGTGAACAGATACGGAGCATTTTACTTCCTCTGGAAGTCTTAGGCCAGAGTAACCGTGATGCATTTTTTAACCACGCAATGGGGTCTTCTAGTATGATGTGGGTTAGTGGGGGTTGAGGTCTGTAAGCACAAATGTTAGATGACAAGTGGCAGAACAGAAAATCACCTTCATATAGCGAGACACTTTGATCAAAACTATAGCGTTACTCTTAGTTCTGAGACATACATCATAAATCAACCCAGAAGCTAGT
Source organism: Cyprinodon variegatus (assembly GCF_000732505.1). NCBI lineage: Eukaryota > Metazoa > Chordata > Actinopteri > Cyprinodontiformes > Cyprinodontidae > Cyprinodon > Cyprinodon variegatus. The sequence goes on along the minus strand of NW_015151286.1, from coordinate 26,216 downwards.
CTGATGCCTTTTCTGTCATCAGACTAGCTTCGCAGACGGGTCACACTCGGTGCGTATAATTTTTTTTATCACTGATAGAGGCTCCGACTGTGCAGGATGGGCAGATTTTTTTTTTTTTTACTTCTGTCTATGTGCTACACACAAATTAGAGCAATTTTCCACATTTGAATTGGACAGATTATAAGACGTTATTAAAATTAATAAATAAAAAAGACTGTGGAAAAAAAGTATTTGTTTTCTGCCAGTTTCAAGTCTAATTTTCCATGGAGTGAAGTCTTGACTTAGGCTAGACTTTTCTAACTTATACCTGCTTTGCTTTGATCACTTTGCTCAAAGCAAAACTCCCTCCAGCTGTTTGTTTATGGTTGTTTTCTGCTCTTTTATGAACACCTGCCTCAGTCTCAGGTCAGTCTCTGACAATAGGTCTTTTGGGTTTTGTGTATATTTACAGTAGCTCCACCCACCTTACTATCAATTCTAATGGAAATGATCTCCTCCACAAAATGCAATCACCCTATGTTTGATTGTAGGGCTCTTGTTTGTAGGTTGATGCATGAAGTTAGTCCTACCCATTTCTACAATTTTAAAAGCCCTGTTTGATGATTTAAGGCCTTGTCCATAAAAAAAAACAGATTTTGAACAGTAATGTTTCTATTTTTTATGACTGCTAATAAACAAGTCAGGCCTGTAGTGGTGCTGTAAGCATGCCCTAAAAGCAGAAATGTAAAGGTTGAAAAATCCCTTATAAAGTGAATAACACTGGGGTTTAACCTGATAATCTAAAGCAGTTCCTTCCTGCATATATAGCCATCAGCATCTATAACAACTCCCTAAAAAAAACATGACTTAAAACAACATTTAATTTCCTTTTGTGTTTAGTAAAGCATTTTTGAACTGGGTTGAATTAAACTGAGGAAGCAGGCATAAAGCATGCTCAAAAAACAGATATACTTTAGCATTAAGAGTTTGGTTAGCTGTTGGGCCATGACTTCATTGATTTAAAAAGTCCTATATTTTCTCAACATGGAAATGCAAGCTCAGCATTTTAAGATATTGTCACTTCGGATATGATTTTCCAGTTTTGTCGCAAAAGACTGATGACTAAAACACAGCATGTTTTTTGTCTATATTAAGATTATTCAAACTTAAAAACCAGGACTGTTTTTGTCTCCATTTCTCCATCCTATTCTAACATTGTTCCCAAGTAGTTTCATTAGGTTTTTGATTTATCTGAAGAATATAGTGGCTTATTCATGTTGTTCGTGTTCCCAGGAAAACCAGCTGGAGAAGAAATTTAAAGGGCAGAAAGAATGGAAAATCTGAAAAAGTCCCTTTTTTTTTACTTTTCTTTTGGTTTCACTCTTACATCCCAGATTTCCTGCATCTTCCATTCAGGATGTGGCAAGCACAGCTTAAGCACATCAAAACACCCTGACATTAAATTCTCTGTTTAGACAATAGCAGGATTTGGAAGATATGGATGTACTTGTCCAGATTTTACGCTTTCCTGGTCACACAGTGGAGGTTTTGACCCCACGATTGCTCAAGGTCCTGGGCTCCAGAGAATGAAAAACATGAATCCCCTGCTGTGTGCAACTCGTCTTAGGTCTATCTCTTTTTCCACATTTCTTTATTTATGTTGTTATTCCTCTGTGTTGAAATATCATTCATGTTTCACTGGGATGCGATAGTGTGTATTCTTCTTACTTCACTTCAGTGAGAGCTGCACAAAAAAAAACAACAACAACAACAAAAAATCATATCTTGCCAGGGGCATTTTGGCTTGGTAAAAAAAAAGAACACACCTTTCAGTTACAGTAATTAACTGTAAAAATATGCTCAGCTATTTTTTTTCCGGTATGTAATCATAGACACATGCTTTGTATATTTGAACTTGTAGGCCATAACAGCAGAGTAAATGAAACAGTCAAATTAATGTTTAAATAAGTTTATTAGGAACTTTTTATGAACTAAAACTGATCAACATCAAACTAGTGCTAGAGCTAAAGGAAAATGTAAAAAAAAAAATAAAATAAAATAAAAAAAAACTTCAGTTACAGTGAGAAAATACAGGACAATAACACAAGAAGCCTTTGAGAAAAAAGAAAAAAACATTCAGTTCAGGTATGGTTGCATGAATAGTATGAGCGCCTAATGGTGGTGGCAATATCTCAGTCGACCGGGAAGTAACCTCAGTTACTGCAAGCTCTCAGAATAGACGCAACTTAATAAATAGTACACAGCCTTTTGGGTGTGTCACATTTCTTCTCGACTTTGTTTTCATTGGCTGAGGTGTGCCGATCCCTTGAATCGTACGAACCTTAGAATGGGCAGGACGTCAAAGGATGGATTTAGTGTTCACTTTAAAGCAAGGCTGAGCTTGTTGCTCTATTCGTTTCTTAACAAATGTCCTAAACCATATCTTAAAGTTGCTTTCAAGCAATGAGAAAGGCACAAAAAGCCTTCTAATTAGAGTTTTTAATGTTAATTCTGATTTTTGAGAGGTTGTATCCATTGTTGATAGACATTACTTAGTAATAGCATAGAATAGAATAGAATAGAATAGAATAGAATAGAATAGAATAGAATAGAATAGAATAGATTAGAAAATCAATTTATTGTCCCAAAATGGGGAAACTGTGGTGTTTACAGCAGCAAAGGTTATAATAGAAGTGGTCAAAAAATGTGCACCTTTGAAAACT
>NW_015151286.1:16666-21805 GCF_000732505.1 Cyprinodon variegatus | reverse complement strand
GTGCATTCCTACTTACAACGTCTTACAGCTGCTGGGAGGAAGGAACTGTGATAACTCTAAGGTGAAGCAGTCTGCCCCCGAAGGATCAGACTAACAAAAAATAGGATCTGAAAATGAATTAATCTTTCATGGAATTGGGATATTCTCCACTTCAAAGTCATGAAAATTAAATGTTAAAGAACTGAAATTCTGTCAAATTACACAAGATTGGAACACAATCCAACAAATACATCCTAATATGGGGCTTTGGGCCTTTGGAAGTAACAACAGCCTCACAAGAATACAGGCTCTCAACGTACCTAACACCTCGATGTGCTTTTTGACTTTTTCATCCATGGTTTTTGTAACAAAACCACTTGAAGGGTTTGGTTTTGCTAACATTTTCAATGTTAGCTGGAGTGTAGCTGGTTTCTAAAAATGTTAACTCGTTTTTACTTATGACTACCAGGGGGTGCCGATAAAAGATTAACTCATACAGAAAAAGCTAGTAAACATATGTTATTTAGAAGATAAAATATTGTTGTGAAATACTGGGAGAAATGGGACCTAGATAATGAGATATAAATTTTTTTTCAAACCCTTTTGGTTTTAAGTTTCTACATTTGTTTTTGATAAAAATGTCGAAGCAAATCATTTGAACAATGCACTGAAACTACTCCCACATGCTTTCACCTTATTGAAGTTTTGTCCCTGTTCTATTTCTCAGTTTCATACAGAGATATTTTCAGAGGCTGATAAAAATATAACACTACAGCTACATGAACTGTATAAAATACAACATGACCAACAGAGTTTACTAAAAAACTTTTATAAGATCATTAAACAGATATGAGGTTAGTATTTTTAGGTTATTTAGGGCTTACCATAGACATGCAAAACCACACAGCTAATTTTGAAAAGTGAAAGTGAATTACAAACAAAAAAAGGGAAAAAACCCATCAAACTAAAGCAACATGAGTTTCACCCTCCAGCAAACTATAATCAGTTCTTCACTACTGGAAGCAGTCTGTGAGCTCTGATCAATCATGAAAAAAGGTTTACACTTTGTGATTTAAATTAGGATTAAATTAGTTGAAAGATAAGTACGCCTGGCTTTGCACCATCATAGCTTAACAAGCCCCTATTACCACCAGTACCATCATCATCCTCCCTTCTTTTTCCTTCCCCCGTCTCTGCTTACCCCTCGACCCCTCCCTTGCATCACTCACGGGTCATCAGTAAGAAGAAAGAAGGATTTAACGGCTAACTTGGCTCAGGGAAGACCCATGGAGGTGGGGGCCTTGCACGTCTCAGAGAATTCAAATCTTCGGCTGACTCTCTCCCCCCCCTGCTTCCCTCCCACTGCGCTTTTCTTTTCCCACAAAAGAACGGAGAGAAAACATCGGTCCTCACTTTTTTGGGTTGATTATTAGGGCTGGAGAGCACGTCTGTCAGGAATTCAATGATGAGGAACAGAGACACCCGCTCCCACAACGCACCATCTTGTAGAGGCATGGTGAATGATCTATGGAGGAAAAATAGCTTTGAGGCATTTCCATGCTTATTCACTTTCCTGCTGAGCAATAAAAAAAGAGATTATACCATGCATGAACCTGTAAGGTTAGTGGGTACAGAAACTGGAGGGAACAGCTTGTTAGCTTAGCATTATTCTCAGAAATAGAAATGGAAAAACAAGTCGTAACTTTTTCACTTTGCAACAGGAACCTTGTTATCCATCCATCCATCCATCCATCCATCCATCCATCCATCCTACTACTGGTGGTACCATTAAAAAACCCTTGAGGAGTGTTTCTACATCTTTTACCTCGTATTCTGCTCATGTATTCCTAACTATGCATATTAAAAAAAGACTCTCTCCCTCCAAGACAGCAGGTGACTTAACAAGCCTCGTGGGTAAAATGAGAGTTTGGGAAGTAAAATTATGTTTTGTTATCTAAGAAAGGGACTTAAAGATTAAAGGATCAGGCAGGAAATCACAAAAGCAATCCCATCTTTTTTTCCAAAAGAGCCTCATATGATGCCATTATAATGGAAAGCCCTTAGGAGTCTTTTTGTGCCTTCCTGGAGTCCTCAACTCACTGATTCACTTCTGAAGCAGTGCTAGCCAAGTTGGAAAGGAGGTGGTGTGATTTTGCCTCTGGGAGGGGAGTAACCAAGTGAGGGACACGTTGAATTCCTCTAGTTTGATCAATAACCCTATTAAAGACTAATGAATTTGGTGGAGGCAGACTCAATTTGATTGTGAAGCTTTATTTGAACATGGCAGGAAGCAGGAGCAGCAGAAAAACATCAAAGAAAGGCTTTGTAAGGAGAGGACCAGATTAGGGACTCTGACGCAAAGATGGACCGGGCCAAGAGAAGGCAATGAATACACGCACACACACACATAACCATGCTCACATCAAGAGAAAGGGCTTCGGCACACAAGACAACACACTGCAAAGGCATTCAATCTAATTCTACATTTTCCATTCACTTTCATTGGCTGTCTACACGCACTGCTACCCAGAGCCATATGCGTACAAATCCAGTCACATAAAAACACATAATGCTCAAAACTATATATCTTTGCTGTGAGAGAATAGAATAGAGAATTCAATGATAGACACGGAAGCCCAGGGTAGACTAAATCAGTTATAAAATCTCAATTAACAGAAGGAATGGATAAACAACCTAATTCATTCATGATACATTAGCAAAGGCCATAGCCCACATATCAAGTAGGTCATCCCATGTCCAACTTGAACATATTCAAATATTGTATTGTGTAAAAGCATCTAGGACTAATACATAATTTAACTAATGTAATCAAAATGCGAAGAGTTACTCTGTGAAAAGGAGAAGGTTGCTATATTTAGCTTATTCTTCTCAGCTAATCTTTATTTTAAAGTTCAAACAATCTAAATGGCAACTTTGACATTTTTTTTGCTGTTATTTGAAACGATTAGAGGATATGACGAGACCTATTGGTCTTGCTCTTTTCAACGGGAAGTTGTTGTGGGCCCCTCCTCTGTTCGTGTAGCAGTCCCCCTGCAGCTGCAGTCAGAAGGTACATTTCCATCAGCTTTTTTTAATGCTCATTCTGAAGCATCACAAATAAACTCCCTGATGTTCTCAAAAAAGGTTTTTGGCTCGCTGGTTTTAGGCTTTTCTGAAACAGGATTAATGCGCATTTCGGTACAGGGAAACACATTTTTTGCATTAGCTTTGACGTAGCAAACTTTTACCTCAAATTACTGATCAGCTATTTCCGCTGTCAGTGTCTTACCGTATTATGCATGTTAACATACATAGCTTGAAGCAACATCGTCATTACAAACTGACATTTTAACATAAGAACAACTTGCATAATAGGAACATATTTATTAAAAATGTCCTCCATCACTGATCTGAGATCGGTGCTAGATTGCTGCCTCTACTTCCTGTTCATTACAGGATGACGACATATGAGCACATAAAGCTTTACGGTGCTTCGGTAATCTCTTTAAACCAAAAGGAAACCCGACAGACTTGCATTTTAACCCTATAATGCCAAATGTATCGTATTTGATACATACGGTTTCTGAAATGTTTTGCATCTGACACCTTTTGCATAATTTAATGGTAAAAACTTTGCTCAAAATCCTATTGTACACAATCAGATATACCTAATAACAGAGGGCAGAAGACTACACAAAAAATAATCTTGACTTATCGCATAGTAATAAATTATCAATATCAAAAATGTATTTCTGTTTTTTCTTTTTACATATTTTGTTAAAAGGGCAAATAAGGAATTCGAAACAAAAAAAAGTTATTTTCTATTTTGTTTTTTTCTTGAATCGGGCTTTAAAGGGTTAAAAGCTTGCCCAAAATTCGCATTTCAGTTGGATGGAAACATGGTTATCGATGCTCCCTCCAAATTAGCAGTGTTAATGAATCTTCTAAATGTAACATAAAATCCCAATATTGCCTCTATGTAAGCGAGTCTGGGATAAATTACTGCAATATGATTGTCTCTTTTGTATCTTTCTAGATTTTCAGTGTGTTTTGTTTTTAAAAAAGTGAAAAGGAATGTTATATTTATTTTAGCTGTTTTTTTAAGCTGGTGGTTTACTTACTTTGCGTTTCTTCTCAAACATGATTTGTTTTTCCTTCTATATTCGTCACAACTCCATGCAAAAAGTCTGCTATGCAAATTGGGTGATTCTGTTATTTAGCGATTTTATGACATACCACAAATGGTTTCCTTACTCAGACAGCTTTGGGTTCTGGAAATACTATGTTCTGCTGACAGAGTGAATGGGTTTAATGACCAGGACTGCTTGGTTGGATTACTAGGAACACTTGTTTTAAAGAAATTTTAAAATGCTTTATTCTTTAAAGCTTTTCTCTTGAAGTATGTGGAGTTCTCAGCTGATAAAAAGGCCTCCTATTAATAATGATATGTATGGTTTTATTTTACTTTACTTTTAACCAGTCTTTTGAAATAAATCCTTGCTGGTTCAAACGCTTAATATGTGGGTTGTTAAAAGCAATTATAAACACGCAATTCTACATAACTCTATTAGATTTGTAGGGTATGGAAACACATAACGTTTCGAATTAGAATAAAACAAAGCAAAGTTTGGACTAATACTGTGTTCACACTTATTGCTCTCTTGTCGGTAAAACCTTCAACACTAGAGACTTGATATATTATGGTACGAATGTTTAAACATAAAGCATTTTTTAATCTAGTGACCATGGGAAATTTCAAGTTCACTGCTTTTTCATCCACTAGACATTCGGACACTCATCTAAAATGGTGTAACCACTATATAGTGCTCCAGATAGTGGTTAGGGCGGACATTCGGGCACAGCCTGGGAGATTGGTTAGCCAACGTGGGGGATATACTCACTGAAACGGATAGAGATAATGGCAAAAATACTTTGAATATTCATCAAGTGAGTATATTTCAACGGATCATAAAAAGAATCCAGTCGACGAACAGATCCTTTAACTGTTAAAGCCTGACGTCCCATCAGACGAGGAACATTTTTAGTCTTTTTAAGGCCATTCAAAGAGCTCACTACCTTCTGGGGAGTAATGCATTACACATTTCTACGGTGGCCCTTAAGTCCAAACTGTAACTACAAATCTAAAAGCGCAACTACATT
>NW_015151286.1:10777-14994 GCF_000732505.1 Cyprinodon variegatus | reverse complement strand
ATGCCCTGCTTCCTAATAAACTTTTGTGGTGTTTGGAATCCATTAGGAGCAATATCCCACTTTTCAAAACGTCCCGGCGCATTTTGGGGGGTGTGTGTGTGTCTGTGGGCGGGGGGGCTTATATTTCCATTTCTATTGAAGGCAGGTTAAGGACATTTGAGTATGGAGAGCAGGAATGGAGAGTCTCATATGATGAAGAGATAGAATACCATAAGAAATGATCTCATGGGGTCAGAGGAGAAACACCGCAGGGGAGATGCTATCTTTTACAGTTTTTGAGTAAACTCATGACACTACTTTCTGACCAGCTTGTTGCAAAGACAGAAACTTGGTTTACATCATCACCTCTGTGTGAAAAGTTGCTCGCAGTTAAGAACCCAAGATCAAACCATCAGGAGCCAAATGGAACAATGGAACGTTCCTTAAATAAAACAAATGAACCGTGTAGGTGCTGAATTACTCCTTCAGATGTTCATCATAAATCTGTTTGGGGGTAGAAAGCTGAAACTTTGATTGTGTTTCTTGGTAAGTATATAAATTCCTTCCTCTGAACAAACACGGACCACTACTGTGACTCATTGGCTGCTTTTTAAAATACTAACATGCATGGCTAAACAAAGTTTTACTTCCCTTTTTTTCCTCTACAATCCAATATTCCTTGAAACATGCAGGTACTGTGAGGTCCTTAAAGAAGCCTCTCTTATACCCAGAATCCTTCCCACCATACCAGTTCTACTGGGTGTTTTTTAGCTCCAAACAAACCTTTAATCCAATACAGATATCAGGCACTCAAGTGTCGCAACAATTGTTCCCTCTGTGTGAAAGTAAGCCGCTATCTTAAAACACAAGAGCTGCAAGACAAATGTGTGACAGAGTGCCAGCAGTGGGAGGCACAGGAGTGACTGGCCTGAGATTACAGGCAAACAAGAGTAAACAGTGCTTTCAGAGAAAAAAAAAGAAAAGAAAACATGCTGGTGTACTTTTAACAATAGTTGTTTCCTGGCAGGGAGCAACAACAAAGCGCCTTCCTGTATGCGCGCCCTCCTGCATGCGCCCCGACTTCCCCAGGACGCAGAGACATGTGGCCAACCACAAATACATCAACACTGACCCTACATGCTACCAACCTTTGACCTTTTTGTGGCTTTCTCACACTAAAACACTCTTACTTCAGCAGGTTACATAACAGGGTTCTGGGTCCAATATGGCTGCAATATGGCTTTATTGTGAATCTTTATTTATACATTAACTACAGTGACAGTTTCAGTCCTGCAGGATGATGTTTTTACTCAATAATTTTGAAACTTAGGTGAAGGAAATATCTGTCTTTTAAAAACAATATACTGTTATGAAGAAGCCGTATAACTTGTGAGTAATTGACCAAAACAAAGGTCAACTACTTAAGTGACTTAAGTGAAAAAAAGTGCTGTTAACATCTTCACATAACCTTTTTTACGCTACTACCCCAAACTAAAATCTACTGAAGACAAAACTTAGAGCCCAGATTTGTGCAGTTTATCGTCAGCAGGCCAGAATTGTAGTAAACATATGCACTTGTTATATGTTCATGAGGAGGCAAAGCAGTCTTGGAGGTGTAATCCAAACTGGTTGAAAGAAAAACAACTCCAAAGAGTTTTCATCTGACACGTCTTTAACTTTTCCTGGTGCAGCACATCAACCAAACCAAAGCAACACAGAACAATGGCTGACATGTTTCTTAGGCCCCGTCCACACGAAGCCGAACCCTGGCCTAAACGCACAAATTATTAACCAAACCAGCCTCTCATCCATACAAAGCCGGCGTTTCGGGGGTCTGTAAACGATCTTTTTTTTATTCAGCCGTTTTCGCGTTTCCATCTTTACGCTCTAACCGCATTTTTTTTTTTTTAACGCATGCGTCATAGCATCGCCTCTAAACACGCATGCGCGACACAGTATCACAACAACAATGGCGCCGTTGCTGCTAATGCTACTCACCCTGCTGTTGGGCTTACAACAGAATCTTCTTCTTCTGGAATATCTCCAGGAAGAACAGAGCAATATCGACGACATGGTTCAGCACCTGAATTTGACTGAACCACGAAAATGGACCCGCAGGGCAACCATGTATAAATATTAGTGCGCATGCCCAACATTTCGTCGCTTATTTTTGCTTTGGCACCACAGCGCCACTTACAGGCCTGGCATACATTTTGCAGCGTTTTCATGCATTCGTGTGGACGCTCACATTTATTATACGTCTCCGTCTTTACGGCAAACGTTTTGGAAAATATCAGCGTTTTGTGTTCGTTTTGACTTCGTGTGGACGGGGCCTTATATAGAGGTGGAACTAAACTGGAAGAACCCATTAGAAAAGTATATGCAGCTGCAAAATAACAAGAAAAAATAACATTTGTTTTAAATGAACAGCTAATAAAAATTTTTTATTTACGAATCAAAACGAAACCAACATTTTTTAATTCAACCCATACAAATACTCAAAACTTAACATAAAAAAACACCATGCATTAGACCAAATTCCCCCCCTTCAATTCTCCAATGGTGCAGACCTGCTTGGAGAGGGAAACAGCAGAGGTGAGTATTCACAACAATGACCCTGAATATTTTACCTCTTTAATGTATGCTTTTCCCTTTTAGGAAGAGTTGAGCAAAAAAATATTGTAAAGTGAAATCAATTTACCTTTTACAAAAATGAAAACAAGATGAGGCCTACCTAAGAAACACACCCCAAGCAAACCCACTGCACCCAACACAACTAACATAACCAAACTACAAAACCAGATGCACAACATTGCAACATTGCAACATTGCTGTTCAATACAACATAGAAAAATTAAAACAGTATATGTATTTATAGTGTATTTGTTTAAACTATAGTGAAACATGGTAGTGGCAGGGTGATTTTATGGGAATTCTCTCTTTCGGCAGGGACAAGGAAACTGGACAGAGTTGAGTGGAAGATTGATTTAGTAATTCATTAAAAAAAAAAGTTTAAGGCTGCAAAATAATCAAATTTGAGCACCTCATTAAACCCTAATGAAACTGATTTCTGGGTGTCTTTAGAAAAATAAATAAATATTCCATCAGTAACCTAAACTCTAACTGTTGGATCAGTACAGCTGTCTTTCAGACAAAAATATAAATAGGGCTAGAAACTATTCACAATAAAAGGTACCGTATTAAGAATATACTTAAGTAAACTCCATTTCCATCAATTGATATTGCAACAGCCATAGAAACTAAATTGACACAAGTTGCGCTCATTCCTGCTCTGGTTTATTGAATCCTGCTTGACTCAGCTCCCTTCAAAGCAACACAAACGTCCCAAGAGGCACACAGCTATCTCAAGAAGGAGTAACAGATCAGAATGGATAAGAGCTTCATCATGTTTGTCTTGTTTTCAACAGTTCTGGCAACACACTTTCAGCTAAACAAAAAAAGAAAAAAAACACATTTGTGCATGGCATGTCTCTGCAGACCCTCGAAAGCCTTTTTTCCTTCTAAATCATGACCATAAATGACGCCTGTGTTCTGGCTGCTTTTATGATTCGTACTGAGATGGAGAGGGGGTGGGTGGGTCTGGGGATCATAAAAAGAAAAGAGAAAAGGAGAACACAGGACTTGTGGGTAATTGTGGCTCAGAGTGGTGGGAGAGGGAGCGTATGGGAAAGACTCTGAGGCCAGATGTGTGAGGAATGTTCTGGCTGCTGCAGCACAGAGAGGTGGGTGGATGGATTGGTGGATGGATGGATAGATGGGATAGGGGGGTAGTTTGGAGGGGGCTTTTTTGTGTGGGTGCGTGTGTGGGTGTGTGTGTGTTGGGTTACACAGCCTGCAGATTGTTAAAGAGCTGTCAGGCCTCCAGAGTTCTACTGTGTGTTTCACATCATCTCCAGAGCAGCTTAAGCTTCTCCTTTCAGTGGAAAGAGGTTTGTTTGGTGCTGCTCTGAAATACAGTTTTAATCCACTATTAGTTCTTATGCAGTAAACAGTAAAAGTAAGGAGACCGCTAGTTTTTCTAAAACAAGATTAAAAACATTTTATTTCAGACTTGCCTTTGACTGTTCTATTTAAAATGTTTGCTATTTAGATCTTCTTTACCATGCCACTGTAATTTACTGTTCTTTCAATATACTTGTTTTGTACGGAAGAGGATAAGGGCCACTGGAAAAAAAAAAAAGTAAACTCATTTTTAAATTTTATTTCAGTTTAACATG
>NW_015151286.1:0-9872 GCF_000732505.1 Cyprinodon variegatus | reverse complement strand
CATGTTAAACTGAAATAAAATTTAAAAATCAGTTTACTTTTTTTTTTTTCCAGTGGCCCTAATCCTCTTCCGTAGTTTTGTCCATGTACAAAACTTTAAAATGTCTAGTTATATAAATACGCTTGCCTTTGCTTGCATTGTTCTATTTACTTATCACAAATCTGGTCAAAAAGGGATACAAACACTGACATTTGACATTTGGAAAGATTTGGACTTTTCACGTGAGTAATGAGTAGGAACCTTGCAATATGTATGAAACCGCAGGACCAAACTTTTAATGTTAATCCACAACCACAGAAACCTGGGCATATACTCAAAGAGGCTTCCCACAATGCACCTGGAGAGCTCAACCTGCGTCACAGGCAGATAGCAAAGCAAAGAAGAAGCAAGAAAAAAAAAAGGAATGAAAAAAAAGAAGAAAACACCCTCCATCTGCTTCCCATCATCTTCATCCATCTCCCCCACCCCTGTCAACCAGACTCTTTCTCCCTCTCTGTTTCAAGCTCTGCCTCGCCAACTCATCCAGCCCGCCACCACCACAACCACTGGAGGTGTAGCATGGATAAATAGTCCCCAACAGCTGGGTCTGACTCCTGACCAGGACCACCCTTCCAGACTGGACCAACAACAGTGCCTTTTCTTTCCCACCACAACCACTACCACCACCACCTTCTCTCTGAGTGTGTGTCCTGTGCTTCAAAGCCCAAGCCGAGACAAGTCAAAGTCTTTGTTTATGTTATGATTTATTTGAGCTTGTACATTATGGTTCTGTTCATTCAGATTCATTTCTCTAGCATTTCATAAATGGTCTGCTCAGTCTGACCTTGGAGAAGGTTTGTTTGCAGTTCCATACTTGTAAAAAAGAAGGAAAAATACTTTTTTTGTGGTTTGAACGTTCCACAAAAAACAATTTTCCATGTTTCTCTTCAAGTGTTTCAAGGGCATACACAAATATACCCGAACAGTACATGGTTCCAATAAATTCTTGATTGCGCCTTTAAGTTGAGAGCCTGTTGTTTGTTCAGCTGCTAGAGGGCCTCGGAGAGAAACCCGGGGAGGCCGTAGAGAATTCATACCTTCTATTCATCACAGAGGAAGGGGAGGAGGGAGGAGCTTTAGGATGAAGAAAGAGCGAGGAAATGAAAAGACAAGAGCCTATTTTTTTTTTCTTCCCCCCCTTCTCTGCTGAGTAAGGAAAGAGGTAAGCTCAGCTTTCTGACAGCTGGGCTGAGAAATGTCTGCTCAAATGATCAACAACTCATGCCTCATTTGTGTAACCATTAAGTTGCTTCACATTTGCACCAATCAATAATGTCGGTTCCACATTAAAAAGACACAAGCAGTGTTTTTATACAAAAAAATAGATCATAGTTGTGCACTTGTTACAAAAAGTTAAGCATTCTGTAACTTCAGATGTAAAGTGGAATGTACTGCATGTTGAACAGAGCGGGAAAAAAAACACTGTTACAACACAGAAGAATATTTCAATTTTATCTAATTGCACTACCTTCTAGGACCTTAAAGAAAAAGCTTTTTGCCATGGGTTGTAAATCTTCTTATTTAAAGGTACAAAACTAAATTATAGATAAGGTTAAAATACACAATTGAGCAAATCCCACTTTACTTCTAATAAACAAATTCATATTAACCTTGTTAAAAAAAATTTTATACTCCAATAAAAGAACAATAGGTTGTTCTAGACAGGGTACAGCAGCTAAACAAGACTTCATCAGCCATTTATAAGGAAGTATTTTACTCAACACATTGCTAAACTTATAGAAGAGACATTATGTAATTACATTATTATGTTTTACTGACACAATCTTTAAAGCAGCCTTTTTATTTGACCCTATATGATTAAAACATTGTTTAAGAAGCAGACTGACACCTCGGCAGCTCAGTGCTGATTCATCTATAAGCCTTTAGCATCCATCCATCCATCCATCCATCCATCCATCCATCCATCCATCCATCCATTTTGTGACACGCTTAATCCCAAGTGGCGTGGCGAGGGGCGAGAGGCGGGGTACACCCTGGACAGGTCGCCAGTCCATCGCAGGGCAAGCCTTTAGCATATTTTCCTGAATTTACTTTGCTTTTGATGTTCCTGCAATTACATTATTGTGAACATGAGCTACAAGAAAGAGCAGAAGAGTGCTGCAGTTCCCTGTTTTGGCCACAGGTGGCAGGATCATTAGAAAATTCTGCAATGCCTCTTTAATTTGAAAATGCATCTCTCTACTGAGGATCTTTAATGAGGGTTAACGGAGATGCAGGGCTAAGAGTTTTACCTAGTAGTGAATATTGGTAAGGTCAGTTAAGCACAAGCGGAAGTGTGTCAGCAGAAACAATGATTAGGGTTGTTTTTATTGAGAATAAATAATTTATTTTTAAAAATTTGTACCACTTATTAGTCATAAGATTACAACAGACGCTTCACAAAAGCACAAAACAATAAGAGTCAGATGCTATTAAATGTAAGGCATTTTTATTAAACAAGGCTTTCATTTAATAAATTAAAGCTTGTCAGAAAGGGAAACTTTTTACCCACATTTTTTTTAACACATTTTTAAAATTTGGTATAAGGTTTTAAGTCATTAATCCAGTGGGTCACGCTCAGTTTATATTGGAAGAAATGGCATTTGTGTAAATAAAGTTTGGCATGAAATGCTGTCAGTCAGGAAGGAACTAGGAAAAGGAAACTGGAGCTTCCTATGGCCTACTCAGTTAGGATAGGGACCTCCTGTCTTTCCTGTCAGCTGCAAGGGAGCTATATGGTTTCCCACAATCCTTTGTGTGATAGCACATATAGCCCCAGCCCAAATAGTAGCTTAAAAAAAATACAACAGTTCTTCTTGTGTACTTCTTAGGTTACCTTATCCAGCATAAGGAACCTACCTGAATCACAAAAAAGTTTTTGTATGTTTTATTTTAATAATAGCGCTCCAGACAACGACACTCAGTAAATGTTTACATTTACTGCATTTACTCTTACAGGGGTTGACGTTAAGGATTTTTACCATTTGCCCTTTGGGCAAGTGACTTTCACATTTCATTTCCCCTGAAACAATTTTTACTTGCCCAGTATAATGTTTGATAAATATAGTTCCGGCTTTTTCAAATCACGTGCCATTTTCAAATCACGCGAGAATGTGTACAAAACAACAAAAATGGCACCGGCAATGCTTCTGGGTCGTTTTCATCAAATGTCGGTGATTTTAAAGTAATTTTGAGTGATAAATATATTTTTTTTTGCGATCACTGCACTTGCCCGGCGGGCAAATGCAATGAAATTTGTACTCTCACAACACTAAAAACTACTTGCCCCGGGAGATCGGGCGATGGTTAACATCGAGCCCTGTCTTACTATAGTAATATATTGGATGGATACTTTTTACTCTATTTTTGAGGAATCTACCCACATCTGGTCTTAAATTATGATTAACTGGATTTGAAGTTGAGTCACTATGGAGATGAAAAGTTCCCTTTACCAAAATTACTGGTGTAAGGAATATGTAAGGGTGACTAACAGTATTTGCTCCAGCTGCAGTTAGGGATTTACTAAAGAAATGAGAAATAAGGCCTAAAATTACAAAAACAGAAGTGGGCAGGAGGTGCAGTTAAAATTTATCACTGAACAAATCAAAATCTGGAAATGAAAGAAAAACAAAATATAAAACAAATCAAACCAAGTGGGGCTCATATCTCAGTGGTCCCTGATTTTTTAATCAGGGACCCATAATAATGGTTTGAAAGTAACTAGACCCTGCTTTGTAAGACGGACCTTAAATTGACCAACTGTTTTAAGGACTAACTGGCCCCCTGTCCTTGGTGTAGACAGTGGATTTAAATCTTGGTGAGTGGATTTAGATCCTGGATAGCTCAGTAGCTACAGCATCAGACTTTTAATTTGAGGTTCCAGAGTTCAAGTCCCTGTTCAGTTGATTGTTTCTTTATTAGCTCGAGTGTTCCTTAAAACTTCAAAAAACAATCCACTGGCATTGGTTTCCAAGGTTGGAAGACGTTTCGTTTCCCGTCCAGGAAGCTTTCTCAATTCAGCTCAAGTGGTAAGTCACTCATCCTGCAAACAGGAGGCCTGTGTTTGTATCCCAGCTGGGGAATGAGCTTTCAGTGTGGGTCCTTACCCTTTATGCTAATGCATGCTTTGGGTTAGGGCATTGCGCTAGGAATCCTGAGGTTCTGAGTCCAAACCTCACTCCCACGGACTACCTCTCTGAAGGGCTGGTTATAGCAACAGTGAGCTTGACGCAGAGATTTTTGATTTATGCTCAATTTTGAGCGTGGCTTGCGCAATACGCTTTGGGTCCGAGGCGGTGAGGAAGTGGGGCCAAGTTTGTGGACAACGGAGGGACATGAGGGCCAAAAAAGAGCGGGAATCCAGGTTGAAAAACGGTCCCAGCGTTCTCACGCACCTCGCTCTTGTGGCTTGTCAATCTTCACGAGTTGTTTTCCGCAATTGCGGTCATAAAAACAAAACAAGCCGGCCTCCTGTCCGCGGCACTGTCTGCGGACGCAGCAGAGTGTCTGCGGACGGAGGCGGGGACGTCTTTTTGTTCACTGCGACACCTACGCAGACAACCTAGTTTCAAAGTATAAATCAGCCTTGAGTCCCTAAGTAAACACCATTTTAACCCCAACCCGGGCGCCGCACAATGGCAGCCCACTGCTCTCCAAGGGGATGGGTTAAATGCAGAGAGCTAATCATCAAGTCAACAGTTGGTTAAATCTACTGACTAAGATTAAGCTAATGTTAACATGTTAACTTGAAATAGTTTTTTTTTTTTCTGTAAACGTGATTCAACATGAGCTTCTATTTTATCTCTACTTCCTCTGTAATGCCTTGCTTCATTTCGTCGTTACTCATTTTAATTGCAACAGGGTTGCTTCACAATACTCCTATCAGCACTTCTCACTTCCTTAAAACTCTTTAGTGATTAAAAAAACACTGCAACGTGATTTTAGTCAAGATTAGGAAGAAACCATCCAATGTGGTCACCTAATAATCCCAACCATGTGAACCATTCTGTGTCTGGAGCAGCTTTTAGCTCTGCTGATTCAGCCAATTACAAACTAGTTTTTCACCAGATCATTTGACTATATTTGGAAAGATCTTTTCAAAATCAGACTCTGCTGACACAAGGTTTAGAAATTGGGACAGGAAAAATAAGAAAAGGGCGGGAAAGAAAAACACTAGGAGAGGCTGTTTTGCGAGCTCCAATGGTTTATTACCCTCGATTTTGAGAGGCTGAAATTTCAGCCTCACTTTGAGGAGAAACTCAAACCGGTGGTCCAGCTGTCCACAGCTTGCCAGTGTTGAGAAAACCTCCACCGCGAACATTCTCCCAAACCTAGTCTATTTTTCTCCTCCCTCTCTGCGCCAGGTAATCAATAGGAAACTCACACCCAAACACAGCATGGCTGCCAGAGGAATTGGGATGAGCTGTTGTGACATGAAGGTCCCACAAACAAATCTGTCACCATGTTCTCAGTTGTATGTTTTACATCCGTTACCCTATTCTAACTGTGCGGGAAAAAAATAACATAATCAGGAAGAAAAACAGGTAAACTTTATTCTTCACAAGAGAAAAAATTACATTTAAAATGCAACTATTAGCAATATGTAAAAGGGAAAAATGTATTACTGCTTTGAAAGGTTGGAACAAATATTTATTGCATCAGTTTATGCTGTAAATAAATGCATATTTCTTGTCCAAGACAGGTTTACCTTGAGAAGCGTTTTACCATAACTGTCAGAATGTCTTTATTGGCTAAAGTAAAGGAAGATCTATCAGAATGGGCCCTCGATATGAAGCTGTGTGAATTAAACTCTTATTTTGAAACAAGAAAGCAAACAGTTCTTGACTTTAAGATAGTCAACCAATAAAAGACTAAATAGATTTTGAAGCAGCAACATAGAAACGACAGATAATGAGTGATAAATAAACACAAAAATATTAGGACTGATTTGCAGTTGCCCCTAATTTGCATGTTTGGTAATGCTTTGATTTAGTCTGTAGGAAAGAGGAATATTTAAAAAAAAATGTATTAATATAACTTCTATAAAATAACAATACTACAGTATTTTTTCCCCTGTACCAAAACTGCATAAATCAGTCTTGTTTAATCAAATTCATCTACAAGGTATTTAGCAGAGCCATAAACAGTGGAGGAGGCTGTTTATGAATTAAAGAAAGATAAATAACAATTTTAGTGCAAAATATATCTCATTAAATATTATGCTTACATCCCACTTTTTAATCTGGGACATTCCCATGTGTCTACACATATTTGACACTTTTCTAATTGGGAAACAGGTGGACCGCTTTTCTCTCTGACTGCAAGGCAGCAGCACTCGTTGCTTGCTGAAGAAGTGAACTCGTAATGACCTGTGCTTTCACGTTTTCACCAGTCTTCAACAACAAAAAAACATGCCGCTAGATTTGCTGCTAGAGTGCTCTGAAAAGTCGCTAAATATAACAATAACTCAGATGTTTGCAGAAAGGGTCTACTGTGGAAGGGTCTGCTTTGCAGAAATTAAAGTCTTCACATCAGATGTTTTTTTTTTTTTGTCAGACTGAACAATATTTGTGATATAGTTCATTTTTTCAGGCAAAAACTGACAGCAAAGCACTTCTGGGAGAAACCCATCACATGGTACCTGGTGTCACTTACACTCCCTGAGCCACGTTCATAGGTGTATGCAACATACTGTTTTGTTTTCCTAATTGTTATACGGTAAAATTATATTTCCTTCTCATCCCATGACACCATGGCAGAAGGGAAATGTAAGGATTTTTCATGAGAAATATAGGAAAGAGGTGTTCTCGACCATTTAATCTCAAATGTCTTTCTACAGACAAGGCATTGAGGCCATGCGCCTCACAGGAGGAATACAGTATACCCAACTGTCTGGGACTCTCAAAATGAGCGTTTTTTGTTGTTTTAATACAGGTTTTTTTTTAATGTATTTTGAGAATATGGAAACAGATCCCAGTCCACTCCTCTAACTGTAAAAATCAGGTCTAGCAAAATCTTGCATTTTCTATTTCTGTTGCATCAGATACTGATGCAACAGAAATAGACCTAATCATCTAATCAGTTGCATGCATCTTTAGATCTTTACTGTTTATGGGATTATCAATAGCAAGGTGATCTTTTGGAATTTGTTATAGGCTGAAAAAAATAACAATATGAAGTTTTAAAGTTAGTAGTTTGGATGAAACCTGTTTCTCTTTTACGGGTAATTATATCTTTCAACCAAGAATTCATGTTTGCTTATTTCTGTGTCTACCACAGAGCAGTGAACGGTCACTCCTGTCACACAGTGACTCATTACCAGGCCTGGGTCACAGGCAGGGAATTAGTGACCTTGGCTTCTTGACAATGGGGAGTTGTCTAAACTGCTTGTCTTATCACTATCTGGAAAAAGTATCAACAGGACTTTTCTGGCTCAACTCTCCTACAGTCTCTGCCTTTCTTCGACTCAGACTCAAGGAGAGATACTATCACAAAAACATCAGGGAGTTTAACTTTCATCATTTTAAACTTGCTGTAATCAAACCAGCTAACATATACACTTTTCCAACAAAATAAAGTTTTCCACTCAGTGTCTTTTTTATTCTAAAAGTTATTTTTTGGTGAAAAAACTGGAATGAAATTCAAAATAGATACGGTTAAAAAACATATGTTCAACAACATGATTGGGGGAGTGTTGGCCTAGAGTTTAGAGCGGTGCACTTATGTTCCCATGAGAAGGTGTTGAGTACCCGGTTCAATCCCCACAGCCTGTACTCTGGGTCCTTAAGCAAGACACTTAACCCCACACTGCTCCCCGGGCGCCGCACAATGGCAGCCCACTGCTCCCCAAGGAAATGGGTTAAATGCAGAGGTAAATTTCTCCAGTATGAGATCAATAAAGTTCAATTCAATTATTTATTATGATTATCCTAACAATTATCCTAACAGTTACGTTTTTGATCTGTAGGAGGAGAAACCCATTGTACCTGGAGAGAACCCACACATCCCACGAAACCAGGACCTTCTTGCTACAATGCAACAGTCCTACAAACCGCATCACAGTGCTTCTTAAACACAATGGAATTTTCTTATACAAACATTGTAACATTTTCTGTTCTTACTATGTTTCACTCAGGAAGACAATTGGTGATGCACTTCCTCCAACCTGATTTACCAGTTTAAATAGTCCCTGACTTTTTTGTCAATTATTGCTGTGTTTCAATCCAGCGGCGGCGTCCTCCGAAGGCCAAATTTGTTGCTGATGCAAGTTTAAGCAAGCAAGTATATGAATAAATTTGCCTTAAATTAATTCAATTGGTTATTGAGTCAGATATATGGAGGGTAATGTTTGGTTTATTGAAAGGTTTCATCTGACCAATTATCCGTGCAAATGGGTTTGGCCAACATTTAAGGTCCAATTTCAATATATCTGCATAGTGGGAATAACAAATCTGATATCTGCAATGGTACTGCTGCTAAAGCTCCTCATTCCGTAAAAATTAAAAAAATATCCACTGGACTGGTTTCCAAGATTTGAAGACGTTTCTCCACCTCTCCAGGAAGCTTTCAAAATTCAAATGTCTGGATCCGCAGTGAGTTTGAGTCTTATATAGACAAAGCCTTGGAAACATGCAAATGGTAACCTATGAATGGGTCGTTTGGTTCCATCGTTAGCCTGTAATATCTGAAAACCGTCTATGATTCTGAGGGTCGGTCGTTAAAGGTGGGGGATTGTCCTTAAGGGGGGGATTGTCTCCTGTAATACCTGAAACCTGTCTGTGATTGTTAAGAGTCGGTCGTTAAGTCCAGTGGATATTTTTTGAATATTTATGGAATGACTATGACCTGGATGACTGAGAACCTTCATCAGCCTAAAGCTCCTCAGAAATTAAATTAGCACATAGAACAGTAGTGAGAAGTTTGGCATCCACTCTTTGCCTGCACTGTGAGTCAACTGTCAAGGTCGCTGGGCAACAGAGCTAACGATGAGCAAGGGGTGGTGACAGCTGGGGAAGGCTAGATCTGGCCCCCTAATTTTCACGGCCTTCGAAGGACCAAGCCAACCTGGACCGGGTCCTCTGGAGGACGCAGCTGCCGCAATCGAAAACAACCCATGTCTAATGCAAACTCGATCCCCTCTAACAATCAAGTTCAAAATTTTAGAAAATGCATTCGGATTAGGCTTGTTTTTCCAGATTAAAAGTACCTTTTAAAATGAATTACCTTTTAGCTGGTAGTGAAGATATAGTAGTTCTAATGAAGCCCACATGTCTGCATGGAAAAATGTTTCCTGTTCATCTGATGTAATATTGTACTACTAAATAGGGTGTTTACCTAATCTGTAGTCATAGAAATATAAGAAGTAATACAAAATAAAAGCTTGAAAGCAGACTTTTTACAATTGACATAAATAATTTATTCCAGTTAATGAAGTGAGTAACTGATGAAAATAAGATTTTCTCTGATTTGTCAATGTAATTAAAGGCCTCACTACAAGTTTCAAAATTGCTTTGAATAGATTATTTAGTTGAATAGTTATTTTATTGAAAACAAAAGTGTTTAACTGAGCCTTTTTTGGCATAGCCTTGAGCATCAAGCCTCCTTGTTTTTCATTTTATTTTTTGTACTAAACAAAGAAGAATTATAATGCAAGAGAGTTATCTAGTCTTGGAGAAATGTTGACAGCTCTTAGGGTTTCAGCAAAACCAGTTTTTACAAATTTCATCTGTTTCTGAGTTGAACAACTGTAAAGGCCACTAGAAAAACCCCTGTGGGATAACATTGGCCAAAACAGCTTTAATCTAAATGTATAACCAGAGAAAATATTACAAGCT
>NW_015151285.1:370171-371796 GCF_000732505.1 Cyprinodon variegatus | reverse complement strand
CTTTGCTTCATGCTTTTCTGTGCCCTCATAAAAAACACACTGGCCCCCGCTGGTCCCCCACTGGCCCCCTGGAACATTTGGACTAGAACCGCCACTGCTCTCTGGAGCGGGTACAGGGTTGTACATGTGCTTTTTTTTTAAGTGGAGAGTGAGGGTCTTTTTAAAAATTAGCAAGAATCATCCACAATACCTTTAAACTAGGTTTCTTTAAATTAATTTAAATTCTAACCACAGACACTAACACTATCACTAACTTCTCAGCTCTGTTTTCATATTTTTAGTCACATATTAAGATGTTTCCAACACCAACCTTTCAACAGATCTATATTACTACTTCTGTCACATCTCTTCTGCCATTTTTTATGTAGAATATCTACTTGAATTTAAATTTACTCTGTAAAGAACATGGACCAGCATATTCCTGTTTCTAAAAGATCCTCCCTGCCATAATAAGAATAAGTCCCTGAAAACGAGTCTGAATATTGTGACTGAAAAGGTCATAAAATGTGTTTGTTTGTTTCCAGAATCTCTTGCAAAAAAAGAAAAAGAGGAGTTTTTAAAATACGTGACAAATATACCGGATATGTTCATTGCTCTTTGTAGAGGAAATCCCTTTGAAAAGATGCAGCAATGCTTTTGCTGTAAGTCGTGTTTGAGTTTCCCTAGCAGGTCTCCTTGGAGTGAAGCTTTTCTGGGTTACACAGACAGCAGGGATTAGCTTTCCTTTGAGCCATGATGAAAAAATCCCAGTTATTAATAAACCCCTGAAACCCATGAGACACTCTCTACCCCCTCGCTAGCTTGTTCTCCTATAATTGACTCATTAATTGACTCATTTAAAGCTGTCTAATTAATTAATAAATGGAATTCAATTTAGCGGATTGCGCACTTCCCATTTAACATCCGCTACTGGATACAGGAGGTGATAACTTTGGAGAAGGAGAGCAGGCGAACTATCGAATAAATATATTTCATGGTAATAACCGCTAATGTTCAGGCTAATTACTGAGCTAAATTGATCATTCTGTCTTAATTGATTTAAGCTTGTTAAAAGGGCAAAGTGGCGGCTTTGTTAGCCGTGAGCTCTTTATCTGGGTGACAGTAATTGAAGGTGAATGCTCTCATTTCTTGTCTGTTTCTGCCCTTATGAAGCATCCAGCTGATCTATCATAACTAATGCTCAGGTGTTGTTCTGCGATAAAGAACCAATCTTAAGTAGTTTAACCTGGATTTCCTTCTGAAGGGAAAAAATCACTATTTTCCAGGTGAAACTGTTTTCATTTCTTGCTAAAAACTACAGGAAGGTTTAATCTGTGTCCTCAGTTTCCTCCTTTTATTCTTTCACTTTTGAAAGAGATCATTTATAAGAAAGACAGATTCATTTCAGCTCATCCCACATAAAATACTGAAAAGCATAAAATAAATTCTGATCTGGCTCCGTCAGCAAATAGTTATTAATTTAATGGAAGAAATAATCATTTAAATGTTTGTTTCAAATTCAGCTCTTTTGGTTTGTAAATAACATCCTAAATGTGTTAAAGGCTTGAATCAGAAACAGTGCTGACAGTTTGAATAGCTCTCCCATATATCTGTTTTATACTGGTGTCATCTGGTGAAGGGGCGGA
>NW_015151285.1:366443-368064 GCF_000732505.1 Cyprinodon variegatus | reverse complement strand
CAAACATGACATCTCCTCTCTCAAAAAATTTGAACTTGAAGGATTTAGTGCCTGTACTCCCTGCATAATGTTACAATTTGTTTTATAAAATCTTCTTTCTATTTCTCCAATCATGTTATCCAGAACTGGATAGTACACAGAGACACAAAAAATGTGTTTGCTATCTGGAACTACATGCTGTCCCAAGGTGGAATGGATGACAGAGCACTGAAGCACCTTTGTTGTTTGTCTTGGCCTCTTTGCTGTTCGCTGAGTTGTATCAATGTTGCTTCGTTGACATAAATCAAGTGTTTTACTCCAAATTTCCTCAAAAGAGGCTTGACTACGGTACTGGATTAGAGTCTCTTTAAGTGCTTTAATAAGATCAACAGCCCTCACATAGTCCACTGTTTAGACTGGAGAATATCTGATAAAAAATTGGAGTCACTCAGGAGCTTTCTGAACAGAACAAGACATCCAGCAAAATTCAGATCAACTTGAGCCAGTATCCGTCTTGCTTCTACCGCTCTTTGTGGATGGTTCTCAGATGCGATCTCTTCAAGAACCTGTACTATCGCAGGCAACCTGTCCATAACATTGCGACATACTATGTGCCTACAGGACCAACGTGTATCACTTAGCTGTTGGAGTTTCCTTGGTGCACCATCAAACATCTCCCGCTGCACTTCCAGCCATTTGTTATGTACATAAGAGCCAGACATGAATACATACAGTCGTTCCAATAGTGAGAAGAAGTTTCCTGCATCTGCCACACTTTTTACAGTGTCTACTATAACTACGTTCAAGCAGTGTGCACTACAGTGAACATAGAAGGCATGTTTGGCTACATCTTTTATTTTAGCTTGAACACCTGCATGTGCCCCACGCATCACTGCTGCGCCATCGTAGCCCTGGCCTACAAGCTTTCATGAACCACACCGTTGTAAAAAAAATCTTAGAACAAAAGACATTTGCTCTTTTTTCTGAACATCTTTAGCTTCATCCACAATAACCGAAAACTGCTTGCTCGTTTTAACTTCCTGGATGATTTCCTCTCTGACCATTGCAGCATAGCGCTCAACTATTTCATTCTGTATTGTTTTACTTGTGTATTTTGCATTTTTAGCTTGTTTTTGAAGTCTTTTTTTTAATGATGGGGTTATGGTGACCCAGCAACTGTAACATAGACAGAAAAACACCTTTTTTTCCCTGTGACCCCGCTGTGCTATGTTTTCTGTGGCTGTTAGATCTAAAATTTCAGCTAATGTTTGAATGTAGTATTGGTTTTCAGCCACCTGCTTATGTTTTTGCTCATCCATAAGTCCAACCATTGAGGTACTTTTATCCTTAAGTTTCTTGTTCTCTGTCCATGCGAACATTGCATTTACATGGCCTTCTGATCTGGCATGAGAACAGAAACCACTGTCTTTCATTGTGGCCTTTTTCCAGTTACGATAACCCTCAAATGAGGTGAAA
The DNA here is from genome assembly GCF_000732505.1 of Cyprinodon variegatus. Lineage (NCBI taxonomy): Eukaryota > Metazoa > Chordata > Actinopteri > Cyprinodontiformes > Cyprinodontidae > Cyprinodon > Cyprinodon variegatus. The sequence goes on along the minus strand of NW_015151285.1, from coordinate 366,609 downwards.
ACAGTCCTTGCAGCATCGGGGAGTGAAAAATGCCTACAGGCAAAACAGTAAGCTGCATCATTTGATTGCGAGTATTCGAACCAAGGATGAGATTTGTACCAGTCGCTGCGGAAGCTTCTCCTGGCTCCTCGCTGGAGAGTCTTAGGGAAACTCTCACGCATTGCCT
>NW_015151285.1:362151-363381 GCF_000732505.1 Cyprinodon variegatus | reverse complement strand
TAATTCTAGAATTAACCATAATTTATAAGCCTTGCCACCGCTACCGCCAACTAGGGTGGCAGCAGGGGTGGCAAGGCTGTCATTTACCCCAGTAGATCCACCTATGATCTGGTGGGCTGCTCAGTGGGGCAGTTGGTAGCACTGCTCCCTTGCAGCAAGAAGGCTCCAGGTTTGATTCCCAGCCCAAGAAATTTAATTAGATTAGATTTTTAGCTTAGATTCAACTTTATTGTCGTTACACAGGTACAGGTACAAGGTAATGAAAAGAAGTTTAGGTCTAACCAGAAGTGCAATGGCAGCAAGTGCAGGATAAATAATGGTGCCATAAATACAGGACAAGGGTTTCTACTGGGTAAGTATAGAGATGAATACCATTATAAACAGAATCTTACTAAAAGATGAATATAATATATAGATAATTAGTGTTATGAACTAACTTTACAGCTGGATATGTACAGAATATAATATACAGGTGGATATTACTTTAAAAAAAGGGTTTTTACAGTTATGTACAATAGCTTATATACAGTATCTGTATATAAGCTATTGTACATTTACTATAAAATAAATAAATAAAGTTTGGACAGAAGCTATCTAAATTAAAGTGCAGTGGAAGGTAATTGCATATTACAGTGCAATTGTCAATGAAATGAAATTATTTTCAATAAAAAGAAACCCCAACTTGCCCGCATATATTAAGAAAAATAACTAAAGTGCTTCTATAAGAAATTCATGAAAAACACACTGAGAGTGAAAGAAACATTTTTTTTGGTACTACATAACCTTAGAGGCATTAATGCATAAACTGGCACTTTAACTTCTTTAGTTGATAAACCTAAATATAATTGTATAGGCTTATTAACTTTTGAACTTTTCAATTATCTTTTTACCTTTTTTTTCTTGACTTGTTAATTTTTTTCCCAACTTAATTTACAGTAGGTAATATATCAATTAAGGGATCATCTAATTGGTCATAAGCCAAAAAAAGAGGTACAGTACATCCATGTAGCACTAACTGAAAGACGGCGCGGGGGGGACTCTAAAATGGTAACTTAAAGGGTAACCCTAGAAAGGGTTAAAGGATCAGAGCCTCTAGCAGAAGGCCCTCGCTGTGAACCTGGGTCTGGTGAAGGTTAGGTTTCTGTCTGGGACCAGAAGGTGACATAATTGTTTTCTAATGTCCAGGTATAGACTAGAGACTGACATTTTTTCGGGAATCCCACGGGTCAC
>NW_015151285.1:358954-360296 GCF_000732505.1 Cyprinodon variegatus | reverse complement strand
GATTTCTACTCTGGCCCGGGATCGGGACGGGACACGATGTTTTTCTGTGGGAGTGGGATGGGACAGGAGTGAAAATTCACTCCCATGTCAGTCTCTAGTATAGACCATGGAATAGCTGATTTCAAACCACTTAAAGGACTCAAAGATGCCTCACGTCTTTGGTGTGATCTTTATATGATGTTGAACACCCGGCGCCTTGATGCTGTATCCCTGTGTATCTTTATCTACTTCAAAAGGAGAATTCAAATAAAGATATACATAGTCAGAGATTCTCAAATTGCATTTTACGGTGTGTGTATTTACCACATATTACTATAGTTTTTCAAAGTATAGTATATCAAAAAGATTTCTGAGATCATAGTGTGTCCTAATTGATTCACCCCGCTGTAGGTCTGCATGTATGTTAGAGTCTTCAGCCTGAAACGACATATGCAGACTTTAACATTTTATATTTCTTTATTTTGATCAGAGGGAGGGATAACCAAATGATCAGATGTTCAGCTGAGCCAGTCTGAAGGAAAACTGGGTGGAGGGAATGTGAACTTTGCCTGCAGTAAAAGCTGTGCTTGGCCACCTCAGGGGAAAATTGGCCTTTTTTCTTTCTGCAGCGATTTAGAAACTCTGGAGAGTAGATCCTTGAGAAAACCATTTTTGCGAGCACTTAGGACTAGATTGTCCCTGTGGCAGCAGTCGTCCTATTTCCTCTTAAAGACAACAGGGCAGGGACCGAATGTTTTCAAAATGTGTTTTTTTTCAGTGACGACAACATTTCATCCAAGCTAAACAGATCAAACCACTTTTCTGTCATTTTCCTCATTCATTTAGGTGAATTTTCAGACACGGGTCATTTCTAAGGAAATCACTTTAGATACGACATAAAAAAAGCTGTAGAAATGTACGGCAGTAGAATGAAATGACTGCACAGTTCAATGCCCTATGAAAAGCACTACAGTAAAGGCAGAGCTCTGCAGGGGATGAGTGATGACCCATCTGTAGGAGACAACAACACACTGCAGAGACAATTAAACTAAAACACTTAGATCCCACAGAGCAACAGAACAGAGGTCACACCTGGATTTCATTAAGACTCAAGTTTATTGCTTTAAATCATGTGAAAATGCCATGAAGTCAGAACAGTTTTTATTATTATTTTGTATCTACTACTACAAAAAAAAGTAATAATAAAGCTGTCATATAGGTCCTTCTTAAAATATCAGCATATTTTGATAAAGTTCATTATTTTCCATAATATAATGATAAAACTTGAACATTCATATATTTTAGATTCATTGCACACTAACTTATATTTCAGGTCTTTTATTGTCTTAATATGGATGATTTT
>NW_015151285.1:355016-357161 GCF_000732505.1 Cyprinodon variegatus | reverse complement strand
AGAGCAATTGAGACTGATTTATTTTGAAAACTGAGCGGGGCAAAGCGAGGGAGCCAGGGGTCGTGTGGAAATGAGACACGGGATGAAACGGGTAAAAATCTTTCATTCCTTTTGAGACAACATGAAAAGTTAACCGAGTACAAAACATAGTGTGTTGAGCTAGGTGCTGGACCATGAATGCAGACAGCCAGACTAGGAGACAGAAGCCATGACAGTTTATTTTGGTTTACAGGCAGACCGGAAAGGAAGGTGTCTCTGGAAGCAGGAGCAGTTTAAGAAGGAAGGCAAGCTCTCTTCAGCAGCTGAAGACAAGGGAGTTGGGTGGTGTGGCTTGGTAGCTGGAAACCGGTTTGGAACAGAATTCTGGGTAGACAGAGCACAGGTATAAACAATCCCAAAAGCTGGATTGATGGCACACAGGAGCACACAGGAGTCCAGGCTTTAAAAACTGCTCCAGATAAAGATCAGCCTCAGATGTGTGCAGCCAGCTCCTCCCAAGCCACACCTATCAGAGAGAAAGAGAGAGCACAACCTAAACTGCACCAAAACAGGCTCAGACACCCCACATACTGTAGAGAGGAAAACAAGGTAACAACAGGAACTATTTCTAATTAGGGTCGCCAAGTCCCTAAAAAAAAAGGGACACCTCATGTTTAACCCTCCTGGCATGTTTTTTTTTTTTTTTTAGTCCCACTTTGTGTGTGAAATTACTTTTTTTAACTATTTGACTCAAATCTGCATTGAATTAGATGCATATTTGCAGTGTGCTTTATTTTCATTATGCCGACTTTCTCCACCCAGGTATTTAATTTTTCCCATTCCTCCCTTTATTTATGCATCCTTTTTTCCTCTTTTTTTTTTAGGAGGAGGAGCATCGCTATGTGAAGGTGCACCGCCCCTAAAAGCAGTGTCAGAATTTAAATTACTGCTCTGTTGTCTCCTGCCATCTTCTCCCTGAGCAATACTTGGCTCGACCAATGGGATGAGGGGATTCTGGATGGTTACATATATGTTGTCAGCTGATTGGTCACAACGCATGACAGGGACGGGAACAAGTTTTAGCTTCGTATCCAACACGCCCTTGCTCTTTATTTTACATAAACTTTTTACTAACAATTTTTTTTACTCTCACAATACAGGAGAATAATACGGGACAAAGTGCATTCCTTTTCCTCTAAATACGGGACAGGTACTTCTATTTCTAAATACGGAACAATTCTGTTTTTCCAAGAGATTGTTGGCAACCCTATTTCTAATCTATTCCTTTATAACGTGTTTCGTTCAAGGAACTTCTGATCTAAAAGTCATAACAAGGGCAACATGCTGCGCTTCACGTATAAAAATGCAAAGACACTCCTGCATCGGGTAGTTGGCAGTCCTTAGGAACGCAAAAGCTTTGTTTGGTTATTAAATATTAATACAGTTTCTCCCGAAATGAGGTCCTTTGAATATTGTCTGGGAGTTTGTCTTTTTCTCGGTCTCAACGGCCAAATATTTCCCTTAAATCAAGCTTTTTTTTTTCTTTTTTTTTTATTCAAGCAAACATACATCCATATCAGTGGTGAGATGCACACGTTTGCTCAGTCTCATGGGAGCAAGTGCAAGGAGGTTTGGGAGCTAAATCATTCAACATGACGGGCTCCTCAAGGAAAACACACACTCTGAGCCTGCAGCGGTACACCTCAGAGCCAGCGGCGGGTTTTTGATTCAGCTGCTCTTTTATTCAAATCCTCAGAGACACTCGTCAACTTCTCTGCTGGCTGCAGAAAGGATTCGTCTTTAATGCAAAGCTTTCAGAGCTGAGAAACGGAGGCAGAAGTGGGGTGCATTAACCAACTTGCCAATATGTTTTGGTTTTAATTTGTCTATAAACATAAAGGTGTGAAATCTTCGAGGAGGGTTGTGAACTGCTGAAGCTGATATGCTGTTTCTTCCATTTCATGTAGTCATAGAGTTAAGTATTGGTTTGTACATTTAAAAAGTTTCCAGCCCTTTCTTTTCTTCTGTTATCGGGGAGCCACTTGTGTTTGTGAAGATCACTGATTTGTGGAGACATAGCCTGATATTTTATCCATACAATTCTCTTGAAATTCATTTAATTTCATTGTTAAGTCAAGAATAGAACTTAAAATTCTCCTTCTTACA
>NW_015151285.1:340916-353053 GCF_000732505.1 Cyprinodon variegatus | reverse complement strand
AACTTTTAGACCAGCCAATGGCCTCTCTCTTTCTTTGCTGAACTGTTGGCTCTTAGTTTATGGTGGAAGAAGAAAGGCGAGAGAGCATGGATGCTGCAGCGGTTTGCTGTTTTGAGAAGTGCGCTACTCCTGAGCTCAGTGAGACAATTAAAAAATGTCTGTATAAATACTCACTTCTGGTGAAAAGCAGGCTTCCCCGAGCAGCATAGTGAGAAACCACATAGGCGGTAGAAAAAACTTAGCCCTGTTCGCAGCTGTCCATGCACAGTCTGTGAGTTTACTGGAGCATTAAGACAGTCAAATAGTACTTGTAAGCTTGATTTGATAATTATATGATAATATCATCAAGAAACTGCAAGACTAACCATTTAATCACACAACACAACAGTATTCTAGCCTGCCACCTAGCAGCAGGACCCTTTTAATCCAGCAGCTCCCTCACTCGTTGTGTGAGGGAGCTGCATAGACCCATTTCCAATTACACTGCCGATGGGGTATTATTGTAAAAATTTGCACAAGTACTTTCTTATTACTGTTAAAGTGTTAAATTTAGTATCCCATTGTTGGGACATAAGTGATGCTTCCACATGTGCAGACACTCCTGAACAAAATCTTAAGACCAGTCAAAAAATTGCAAGAATTTGCATTTTGCACTATTGGATCTAAAGAAGGTTCTAAGTAGAGCTTCACAATGTTAAAAGAAGAAATCAGCGTAAGAGACAAAAGGTTTTGAGCGGGAAATTTATTGAAAACTGCATTTACACTCAAACATGATTTTTTTCAGCTGATCAAAAGTTTAATACCATAGCTCAAAAAAACCTGAAAACCCCCCAAAACAGAAATCAAAGTGTCAAAAAAAGGACTCAGTAATGAGTAGCTCCACCATTCTTGTTGATGACTTCAAACAATCGTTAAGGCATGCTCGATGCCAGTGTTTCCAGGAGGCTGGTGGGAACATTGCTCCAAGTGTTGAAGATGGCTTCATGAAGGGCATCCACTGTCTGGAACTGATGTCCATTTTTGTATACTTCCCTTGCCATCCATCCCCAAATGTTCTCAATTGGGTTTAGATCCGGGGAACATGCAGGATGTTCCAAAAGAGTGATGTTATTCTCTTGGAAGAACTCCTTTGTCAGGCGGGCATTGTGAACTGCAGCATTGTCCTGTTGAAAAACCCAATCATTACCACACAGATAAAGGCCCTCAGTCATGAGGGATGCCCGCTTCTACATCTCCACATAGCCAGCTGCTGTTTGATGGCCCTGCACAACCTGAAGCTCCATTGTTCCATTGAAGGAAAATGCACCCCAAATCATGATGGCGCCCCCACCACTGTGCCGTGTAGAAAACATCTCAGATGGGATCTCCTTGTCATGCCAGTAACGTTGGAAGCCATCAGGACCATTAAGGTTACTTTTTTTCTCATCAGAGAAGACAACTTTCTTCCACCTCTCAATATCCCATGTTTGGTGCACCCTTGCAAAGTCCAAAGGGGCAATTTTGTGGCGTTGAAGAAGACGTGGCCTTTGAAGACATTTTTTGTTTCTGAAGCGCTTCTCTCGCAGATGCCGTCTGATGGTTATTGGGCTGCAGTCAGCACCAGTAATGGCCTTAATTTGGGTAGAGGATCGTCCTGTGTCTTGACGGACAGCCAATCGGATCCTGCGGCTCAGAGCTGGTGAATTTTTTTTGGGTCTACCACTTGACTTTTTTGTTCCATAACCCTCAGGATCATTAAAAAATGCAAAATGACTGTCTTACTGCGTCCAACCTCAGCAGCGATCGCACGTTGTGAGAGGCCTTGGTTATGCAGCTCAACAACCCTACCATGTTCAAAGTCGGTGAGCTTTTTTGCTTTTGCCATCAGGAGGTCTTGACAGTGTAAAGATTTGACAGAAAATAAGATGGAATCCAGATTTTTGCACAGCTTTTGGCTTTTAAAGACTATGGTCTTAAACTTTTGATCATCTGAAAAAATAATGTTTGAGTGTAAATGCAGTTTTCAGAAAATTCCCTGCTCAAAAATCCTTGTCTCTTGCACTGATTTGTAATGTAAGTTCTTGCAATTTTTTGACTGGTCTTAAGATTTTGATCAGGAGTGTACTGCCCCAATAAAAGCTACTGTACGGCATTACCACTATTTTAAATGGCAGGCTAGACCCTCCCAGGGCTAAAAGACCAGCTGCTGATTTATGGTTTTTAAGCATTTTTTGAGATTTTGTTGTTGGCAGTTCAATTAAGTTTAATTCAGTTTATTTTTATAGCACCAATTCACAACAGACGTCATGTCAGGGTTCTTTATAGTTTACCAGATCATCCAGTCAAACTGATTCAAGGTTTTCTATCTAAGGAAAACCAGTTAATTGCATTGAATCATTCACTCAAATGCAGTCCATCACACTAAGCATGCTTGTAGCGACAGTGGAGAGGAAAAACTCCCTTTTAACAGGAAGAAACCTCCAGCAGAACCATGCTCAGCGTGAGCGGCCATCTGCCGAGGCTGACTGGGGTTCAAGGAGACAGAAGCAGAGATGCAAAAAGAAGCAGAGATAAAAAATGCAGCTGTAAAAGGTGGTACCATCCAGGAAACACATAGCCAGGCAGACGAGCACTGAGCCAGCTCCCATGTCAGAGGATGAAGAGAGACATCCAACCAGTTACAGTCAGAGAAACAGGACTACACTGGAAAACAGGCCGATCTCCAACATCTAGAAACAAAGGTGTTGATGGCAGCAGCACAGCTGATATTTCTCCCCAGGATGGAGTCACAGCCAAACAGGAACAGACCAGATGAAGCTACTATGAGAAAAAAAAGCAGAAAGAGCAGAACAGAGCAACAGCAGAGCAGTTTCTTTTCAAACCTACATACTGTATATAATTTCAGCTGGACTGAAAAAAGAACAGCTTTTATTTGATCTGAATCATACCAAGTTGTTCTATAGTATTAATGATTCAAATATCCAGTGTTTTACAGTTAAACAGCAGATGTTTTGACAAAAGAAACCTCTGTTAACCATTTTAATTAGTTTGCTGACAATACAAGGAAGAAGAGAGATGATGAGACATGAAAGCTCTGCACTCCAAATGCTCTATCGTCCGTTGGGACGCAGAGGAGGTTCATTCCTGGTCCAGGTGATGGATCACACACACCTGTGCATAAACAGAGGTCACAGAAGAACGTCAGTGATTAGAAGCACCACCAGGCCCAGCAGGGTCACTTCTTTAGTTCCCTTATTCTTTGTTTTTCTTTCAAACATTGCAGTTCTTCTCTCTCACCCGCAATCATATATATAAAATATTCAGTGAACAATCAGTGTAATTACTTTCAACTCGAATGGGAGTAACACTAAAACACATCAAGCATATAAATAAGTGAAGCTACAGTTACATCTTCATCATCCTCACATTTTCTCCTTCTCAAACATTGCCGTAATTACTCATAGCTTTTCTCTGATTGGTCACAGGTGTTTTCTCCAAATGAGCGTAAATGAAAGCCATTAATCGTTGCTGGAGGCAAAGCTGAGTAAGAGTGATTACCAGCAGTGGGCACTCCGCAGCAGAAACATGCCTGCAGGGAGGAGACGGATGGAAACAAGCAGTGAGAGAGAATGTGAATTAACTGCAATTTATAAAAGCTCGGACAAAGAAACAGACAAGAGAGAGTTGTTTGTTTGCAGGTCTGCGGGTGCTTGCCGTTTAAATTCAAGAAATAAGCTTTTTTTTGAAAAGAGGGAAACATTTCTGCCTCAGGCCAAGTTATAAAACAGTCAATAGGAAAATGCTAATTGTTGTATTTCTCCCTGGAAATGACGACTATTCAAGATAATGAAGGGATTGTGAACTCCCACTATGTCCATCTCCAATTACTGCTCAGAAATTAGTGAACCCTTTTCACTCAGAGTTCAGGGATGACGTCATCCTGACTAGAGCCAGACTTTCCTTTACACGTTACAACCGGTGGCTCAACAGGAGCTGAGGGATAACCAGTTTAATGGATCTACGATATTTAGGTTATCTAAACTCTGAAGAAGCAGGAGTCAAACTCCAGTCCTTTGCGGATTTGGCTCCCTGCCATCTTTAGCTGCATCTCTGCATCTAAACCCTGGATCCACATCCTAATGTCACTAGCAGGACTGGGGTGCATGAGGAGGTCATTCAGTCCATCAGTGGAGTACAGTTTGTTTACTTAGCTCAGGCCTTTGTCTGCGTTTTCTAAATATTACTAGTTTAAGTTTGTAGGCCATCTTTCATTTCAGCTGTTGCTGTCTTTTGGTAATTTTTATTTTTTCATTGCCTCCTCCAATGGTCTTAACCCCGTATGTTAACCAGCCTCACTGATGTCTTCCTGTCAGGCTTCCTTCTTTATCACAGTATAGAGACATACCTCATCAGACTATGGCGGAACCTCACTCCTGGTGTTATTGGACCTCAGTGCACAATGGATTTTATTAAAGTAAAGGTACAATAGTAAAGGACAATTCATTTAAATTCAATTCAGTTTATTTCTATAGCGCCAATTCACAACATGTCATCTCAAGGCACTTTACAGTTCACCAGATCATCAAATTGATTCAAAGTTTTCTATGTAAGGAAAACCAGTTGATTGCATCCATTCATTGACTGGAAGGCAATCCCTCACACTAAGCATGCTTGTAGCGACAGTGGAGAGGAAAAACTCCCTTTTAACAGGAAGAAACCTCCAGTAGAACCAGACTGAGTGTGGGAGGCCATCTGCTGAGGCCGACTGGGGTTCAAAGAGACAGAAGCAGAGATACAAAAGGAAACTGTAAACTAGCTCCACAGGCGGCCCCGTCCAGGAAACTCACAGCCAGGCAGACGAGCTCCGAGCCAGCTCCCATGTTAGAGGATGAAGAGAGAACCTCCAGCCAGTCACAGTCAGAGAAACAGGACTACACTGAATAACATCTCGAACATCTGTAAACAAAGGTGTTTATGGTTTGGTGCGATTGCACCAAACAGGTGCTGCTGCAAAATAACTTTGAGAAGATCCGATATGTCAGATTATAATATGGTGACGACAGATCGGTAACTACAAATTAGAGGATAATTCTAATAAATTCCCCAAAACTAAGACCGTTTAATTAAATGTTTGGATGCAAACTATTGGTACTTCAACATAGCAGGAATATTTTGATCTCGATCAAAATATTTATTTTATACTAATTAGCTTAAAATTTTCATCAAATCCAGTCAAAACACCCAAGAGCGCCTCTCACAACTTTAAAAGAAACTTCTCATCTCAGTCCTGGATGAAGAGATGCTGAGTTTGGAAGCAGAGAACAAACATAGTTCATACAAACCATGGATGATCCTAGTTATCTCTGTTACAAAAATCCACAACAAAACAAAAATATTTGGGCAGAAACTGAACATCTGCTGGCTGGATGATGGTGGAGATTATTTCATGTCATATTAAATTGAGCGTTCATTTCCGCATGTTTTGCTCCTATGAATTTATTAATAATATCGTGCATGTTTTCTTCGAGCCCAAAGGAAGTCGGACGGGAGTAAGACGGAAGGAACAGCGGAGGCTTTAGGCTTTGCTTTGCACAGGAGGTCTGGAGGGGAGCAGATCTAAATCCCTGCGAAGTGTCATTTAGAGGAGTGTTGGCCTAGTGGTTAGAGCAGTGCGCTTGTGTTCTGAGAAGGTTGCAAGTACCCGGTTTGATCCCCACAGCCTGCACTCTGGGTTCCTGAGTGAAACCCTTAACCCCACAGTGCTGCACAATGGCAGCCCACTGCTCCCCAAGGGGATGGCTCAAATGCGGAGAGTTAATTTCTCTATTGTGAGATCAATAAAGTTCGATTTCAAACCTTTCTTTTTTGCCATAATGCTACTAAAGGCTGTAAAGAAATGGTGACGGAACTTATCATTAGGTGTTTTAAAAATGATACAATGTTTGTGCTTTTTTAGGCGGAATTAATCATAAAGAATAAGTAAGCCTTCAAATTTGATAATAGTTAATAGTCTTCTTGGATAATCCAAATGGAGAAAGAAGAAAAGGCTCAAAATCTATAATACAACAGATCTCATTATGTTAGGTTATATTGGTCTATCTCTTTTTTTGAAAATACTTGCAGAAAACCATCAATGTGGCCTTTTAATTTTTTTTAATATGGTCCTGGCAAGAACCTAAAGCTATGTTCACCGCTGAGTGCCAGCTACAGGTCTCTGTGACATTTCTTTTTTAACTCCAGCCAAGATGTTTCAGCCAAGTCATGCAACATCGTCAATTTACCGAATCTCTTGCTGGTCCAGCAATATTTATACTGACATACAGTACAAGAGGAAATGAATGTTCACTCTTTATTTCAGTTTATTGTTTATATTTTTCTGTCTTAAAAAGCCGTCCTGACCCAGAAGGGTCTAGCTTAGAAATCCAATTAACATGACTTCTAAACGGGACTGAATGGGATCTCCCGGCGGACGTCAAACGGCTGAATGTCAGCTGTTAAGAAGCTGGCGTCCGGTGCCGCTCTCCCTGCTGTGTCAGTACCTCATGTCGGCTCTGGTTAACAACCTCTTCCATCACTGAGCAACCATCACCAAGGTGACACCATGAAGCTGTTACTGTCGTACCCTTGGACTGTCACTTATGCAGCTCATTGTTGCACCTGCTATGCCAACCAATCAAGAGGCGGAAGGAAGACATTTCAGTCCCTGAAAGAATCAAATAAATGCCTCATAACAGAATAAAAGAGAGTTAGTTGGACAAACAGCATCTTTAATTTGATTTAATGAGTTTTAAAGACTAAAAGGCTAAAATGCTGTGACCTCAAGAGACCTATGTTACTCCCAGTTATTATGGCCTCTGTGTTTATGTTTAGGAGTAACTTGTGAAATAGTCAAATGAGATTAAAATAGGAGTTTGGATGTTTATCCCCCTTAAAAATTTAAAAGAGAGATCATATCTCTCCTATCCTGGCTTCTGTCATGATTTTATCTAAGGGTCGGACGCACATGCAGTGAAACCAAACAGAGAGACACAGATGAAAAGTTTAACAGGTTTTATTGAAGAGATTAAGCTCGGTGCAGAGTTTCTCTGAACTCTGCTCAGCCAGAACTGGAAGGTGAGGGGAAGACACTGCGGTTAGTTCAGGCTCAGTGGGAAATTAGATTCTTAGACTTGAATTGGAGGAATAAGTTGCAGACTAACTTCTCCAGGAAAAGGCGTCCCTTTTGGAATCCAGTCTGTGTGGGAAGATTCCAGTCTTGTCTTGTTTGGTGTTGGGCGGACGGGGTTTACTCAGGCTGCGGTTGTTCCTAGGTGAACGGAGAAGCTGACTGCCACTCAGATTTCCTGCAGTACTTGAACGGGCTGTGGTGCAGATGAAACCTTTGCTCAGTGTGAAGCTCAAATGACCTCTTGGGGAAAGTGGATCCAAACTTCCTTTTTGGAACCCCAGCTCAGTTAGAAGCTCAGTTGATCCTTCCAGAGAGAGAAGGTCCGAACAAATCCAGTTTGCAGGATGACTTCCTGCCGACAGGCAAAGACAAAAACGAAGTTAAAAGTCAGGTAGAAAAAACTCTTGGCTAGAGTACCCAAAACTGGCAAACACTCTGGCGTCAAGGTAGTGGCAGTCGGCAGCTTAAGAGTACTCCACAGGTAATGAGGCAATGAGCTGCAGGTGTGCAGGGAGGCCCAATGAGGACGGGGCACCACCTGGTGGAGAAGGAAAGGAAACACAAAAACTGTATTCCTGACAGCTTCTTTTCATTGGCTTCCTTTTAAATCCAGAGTAGAATTTAAAATCCTCCTTCTCACATATAAAGCCTTAAATGGCCAAGCTCCATCTGATATCAGAGATCTGATTGTTCCTTATGTTCCTAACAGAGCACTTCGCTCTCAATCTGCAGGTTTACTAGTGGTTCCTAGAATTTCTAAAAGTAGAATGGGTGGCAGATCTTTTAGTTCTCAGGCTCCTCTCCTGTGGAACCAACTACCAGTTTTAGTCCGTGAGGCAGACACCCTGTCTACTTTTAAGGCTAGGCTTAAAACTTTCCTTTTTGATAAAGCTTCTAGTTAGAGTGGCTCAGGTTATCCTGAGCTATCTCTATAGTTATGCTGCTATAGGCTTAGACTGCTGGAGGACATAGGGACCCCCATTTCATCATTCTGCTTCATTCTCTCTCTATTCTCCTACTCTGCAGAAGCTGTTAGTTCAATCTCTAACGTTCTGCTCTCTCTGCTTTTTCTCATAGTAGCTTCATCTGGTCTGTTCCTGTTTGGCTGTGACTCCATCCTGGAGAGAAATATCAGCTGTGCTGCTGCCATCAACACCTTTGTTTATAGATGTTGGAGATCGGCCTGTTTTTCAGTGTAGTACTGTTTCTGTGACTGGCTGGATGTGCTCTCTTTATCCTCTGATATAGGAGCTGGCTCAGAGCTCATCTGCCTGGCTGTGTGTTTCCTGGACAGGGCCGCCTATGGAGCTGGTTTACAGTTGCCCTTCATATATCTGCTTCTTTTTCTATGTCTGCTTCTGTCTCCTTGAACCCCTAACAGCCTCAGCAGATGGCCGCTCACACTGAGCCTGGTTCTGCTGGAGGTTTCTTCCCATTAAAAGAGAGTTTTTCCTCTCCACTGTCACTACAAGCATGTTTAGTGTGAGGGATTGCATTCAAGTCAATGGGGCGATGCAATCAACTGCTTTTACTTAGATAGAAAACTTTGAATCGATTTCAATGGATGATCTGATGAACTGTAGAGTGCCTTGCGATGACTTGTGTTGTTAATTGGCGCTATATAAATAAGTAATCCTGGACAATTCGATTTTTGCACGCAGCTACAGTTCACACTGTAGGGTTTCGTTGTATAGTGTGAGTTAACAGCTCACAATGTCTGTGCAGCACAACACTCTGATGTGATCTAGCTGCTCACACTGTATGTCAAAAAACCACGTGGGATTCAGCTCGGCAGTGAGATGCCGCTACTTTGACTCGTCTATCCAGGAGCGAAACGAGTAGAACAGGAATATGAAGCTCACTAGTGTGAGACACGCTGCCTGGCAATTTGTGCAATTTTGCTCTGAAAGCCCTAAAAAGAACTCCAATTTACTCACATCCCTGTCATGCTTTAGTGTTTTAGTCTGAGAGGAAGAAGAATCCTTGTTTGCGCACTGAGCAATTTGCCCATGACTACTTTACGACGGCCGACTGAAAATCAAACATGTTTGATTTTCTCCCGACCTCATGATTCCTGATCATGATGTGGTCGTGAGAGGCTGATCGCCCCTCGTTCCCCCCTGTACACTACACAACACAAGATCAGGCTGACTTTCAGCCTGATCTTGTGTGCTTATGAAACATTTTTGCAGTCAGGAGACCATCTTGCCTTGTCATTCTGATGGAGCATCTTGTCTTTATGAACTGATCAATTGTTCTGTCAGAACAAATACTGTTTTGTAATCATGTGCTATGCTCTGTTAATAAAAGACGGCTGCAGGAGGGGATTCGGAGGAGGAAAGGTTGAAGTCAGGTTGGGCTTTTCCTTCCGCTCCTGCAGAAGCTGCTAAAACCTCTTTCCTGTGCAGAATCAATTTCTATTTATTTGCAAAGTTATTTTTCCTGAATCCAACAACCGGCCTTTCTCCAATCGCCTCCGAGGACCTCTGAGGCTAACGGCAGCCAGGGCTAACCACAGCCCGTCTGCTGCGGCCCTCCTTCAGCATAGTAGTGTGTGAAGGACCACTGGTTCTGATGGCGATTTTTGACTCAGCTTTGGAATCAGCTTTGGAAGGATTAGACTTGGGGTTTTTGTTGAAACATGAGCAGGAAGAGGCTCTACGCTCATTAATTTTTAAGAAAGACATATTCGCCTTTTTACCGACATGCAGTTTGTTTACACTCCCCCACCATCTTTCTGTCGCGTTTACTACGTCACAGTCAGTTGCGCTGATTGGTCAGAGCATTGGCCAAAAGGCACAGACATGGTTTGAAAAACAACAGATTGTTCTCATCAACAATCTTCCGATGTCTCATTAATCATTGCCAGACTGAATAACGCATTTAGTCTGGTTTATCAGGCTAGCAAATTTCATTAAATTAGCACAAACGTATTAGTTTTAGGTATAAATAATGATCAATTGATTATTCCTTGTTGACCAAAAAAATATATATATTTTTTTTTTGTATGCTGGTGAAGATTGTCATTCATCCAGGTCACAGTCATTCCAAAAAAAGTATAAAAAGTTAAAAAAACAATCCACTGGACTTTGTTTTCCAAAAAACAAAGGAGCAGTTTGGTTGTTGTTTTTTTCCACTTAAAAAAAAAACTTTTTTGGAACTTTTTTTGCATTTAGAAGCTGAACAGATGAATTGCAGGTGATTATCTCCTCCTCATATTTCCAAGGGTTCTTCCATGTCTGCATAATATTTTCCTGATTATATGTTATATGTTTCAGACAAATAAAACACCCAAGACCGACAATGTTAAAAAATCGCTATAATAAATGATCAAAACAACCCATAAGTAGGTCTGAGAATAGAAACTGACCTGCTGATGATGATAAATTAAGGTTACAAGTGGGTCTGAAATATATAACAAGAAAACCAAAAGTTTCTAATCATTCGGAGTTTCATCACACATTTTATTTTTCTTTATTCTGTTAAATGTTCAAATGAGAAAGGGCAACAGCAAAGCACACAATGTCACTGTGTTACCTTCAGCACTGTGTCACCTCAGAGGAGTGTCCAGCATCATGAATAAAACAAGCTGCAACAGCAAGATGGTTAATTATAAGAAAATAAGTCTGGCGAAAACATGCAGAGGACGTCATTGTTAGTGGAGCAACATATAGACAATTCTTAAGCTATCTGACATTTCCTGATGATACAAACCCAAAAATGAGGAAATAATGACATAGAAAGGCCTAAATGGCATGAAAATCAACTGGCCTGACATATTGATAAAGCTCCAGAGCCGGAGAGAGATTATTATCAAACCCGCAGTCAGCAACACAAACACTTGAGTTGAAAAAGTACAAAGCTCCCAAAGGTTAATGGGATTCCTCAACCCACAACAAAGACCGGCGCTGGTTTTTGGAGAAAGCTATTGGGTGTGTCAGTGGGAGAGCCAAGCTTTCCTCAGTGAAGACATTTACATTCAAATTTATGTCGATCAGCGCTCTTTGAGACAGACACTCGCAGCAGCAAGGTTTGCACACATGAATGACAATCGGAGCTGCCTGGAGTTCAGCACAAATGGGTCCCTTTTTTGTCTTTTTTGTCACTTCGAGGCGACTCTGTGTTTTAAATTGTTTTTTTTTATATATAAATAAACCTAATTTATGATGTTCCCAAAACACCCAGACCTAAAATTCTTCAATACATTTGAAATTAGATTAGATTAACTTAGTTGTCCCAAAGAAAATTGCTTTGGGTACATTACATTCACAATAAAAAAATATATAGAAACCCTTCTTTAAATGAACTAAAATGTAAGTGAATCCAGTAGAACTTTTTTATTGCCTATCTGGAATGGGTGACCATAGCTGAATAAACTTTTGGCTCTCAAAATGGTATCTGTGCCCTATTTGTTGGTGTTACTCTGCGATACCAATACCACCATTTTAGTGCTGGATTGGGCCCCAGCACGATACTGCCATCGGTGCAACACTAGCTGTTTCTGACATTTCAATTGAAAAACCTTCCTGGATGAGAAGCCGAACATCTTCAAACTTGAAAACAAAGTCCAGTGGTTTGTTTTTAACTTTTATGTAATGACTATGTGTAGTTGTTTCTGACTTTACTTATGTTGGATGTGACGGAGACAGAAACTAAAATCCTTGCTTTACCACAAGCCTGTCCAATAAACTCCGTTTCAAGTCACTGAATAAACATAAACAGCACTGTATTTACCCACACTGTTCCACTGGAGCCTTCTGCACCATTTCATGTCAGTAACGGCAAACTTTTTTTTCGTGGAGAACAACTTTACTGTATATCCTCCCATTTGGAACAAGACTGGTGCACACAGTCTGCACCTAGTTGCCAATGCGGAAGTGCGCAACCTAGCACCTGGACTGTAAACATCACCTCACTGCTCAAAAGGGCACCAAAGTGCTTGTAGTTCCTGCAGAGGATGAGGAGAGCCCACCTGCCCCCACCCATCCTC
>NW_015151285.1:322728-336325 GCF_000732505.1 Cyprinodon variegatus | reverse complement strand
GGGTCCTCCTGATGATGGTAACGAGCAGCAGCTGTGCAGAGGGCTCTGCTCAGGAGGATCCACGGCGGACTCTGCTGGAGAAGAGAGGTACTTCTCCAGCCTCCAACATCCAGTCAGTGACTGGATGCAATCAGCTCGTTTTTCTTACATAGAAAACGTTGAACCTTTAGTCTGACTGGATGATCGGATTAAACTGTCTCTGTAAAGATGAAATGTTTTGCGTTTTTGCCGAGAAAGCAAATTAAACTGGTTTAATAAATGTTTGTGAAATTAAGCAAAATTAAAACTTGGCGTTTGACCTGGTTTTTACCGCATTGCTTAAATTAGCAGCTTTAAATTAGAAACAAAGTGATGCTTTACTCCTAAAATATTCTACCCTCCTACTTCTTCAGGGAAATCAGATTTTGTAGTGATTAGAAAGCCGCAGTCCACCACCACCTCCCCTCCACACCCTGCTGTGAATATAATAACTGATACCTTACATCTCCTCATAATCACATTAGTGGTGTTATTTATACATTCCCTTCACACATCTAGTCTTTCACTAAAGAAATTACTACAGCTAAGTTTCAAGCTCCATTATCACCCGATTATGATTTTCTTTATTCCATTTTTTAGCCTTTTAGATGTTGTCTCATATCCAACATAATTTAAAACAAAGGCTTAAACCACACTCACTACAGATGCTTAGATTTGGTTTATCTAACATCAATACAATGCATGTTTTCTGGCTAATATGGAGGCTTTTGAAGGCTGTAATTTGAGGAGAATTATTCAGTTTTGTCCTTTAAGTGGCGTGTCAAATCTCTCAGAGGACCTGAATGTGATAATAGCAGCCTTTGATAACGGTTTGCTTTTTCTCCTCCTTTGGCTCAGTTTGTTTAGACAAACAGCTTGACTGAAACCTGCAAGCAGATGTGACCTTAACCAAGCACTCCACAAATGTCTGTTTTCATTCGGGTTTGAAAGTAAAAGTCGTCTGTTGTGATGGGAAATTAGGAAACAGGAAAATAAAAAGGCTGCCCTGCAGGGAAAAACAACAGGGTGTATTTTACCCAAACTTTATCTTCTCAAATGAAAATTTGGGAGATTTATTTAGCTTAAATATGTTTTTTTATATTTTGAAAACAAAACAAAGTTGATATTAATTTTTTTTAAATCATCTTGCTGCTGATACTAACCAATTAGCATGGGTAATGATGTGTTTACACCGAATACAATCCCAGCAAAGTGAGTAATTTATGTCATCCGTATGTAGAGGTTGTGGTTTGAAAAATGTTGAGGTATGTCTGTTCTAAGCATCACAGGCTCCAAACAAAGGTCATGAGAGATAAGAATGAGCTACACGGCTTCCTTCATGGCATGAAAGGGAGGACTTGTTTTGAGGAGATCCATCTGGCCAGTGAAAGATATATTTGTCAGGCTCGAAACCTTGGACCCAATATTCAAACAGACAGATCAAAATGAGTTCAAACAGCATTCGTTTATAAACTGCATGCGGCTCCTCGTCAGCTGGAGCGGATAAACCGGATCCTCTGTAGAAACAAACGCAGGTCAGTGACTAAGACTAAATGGCTGGTAATGGCTAAGAGCAATAGTCACTGACCTGGTTCAGAGTTCAGTCCGATCCCAGAGGGATGTGAGGAATCCGAGAAGGAGATTGTCCTCCGCTTGTGACGGGCGCCGCCCCCGGAGCTCTGGGAGATGAGCGGAGCTGATGCCAACCAACGCCAAGGAGCAGCTGTGTCCGGAAGGGAATATCCAAGCCAAAGTTGTAACAGAACCAAGTTCATAAACCAGACCATCAGAGAGCCGATGAGATACAGATGAGGGAACCCAAGCTTTGGTCAGAAAAACAGTCCAGGTTCGGTAAGCCAGTTGAATCCAGGAAACAGCTCAGACTAATGGAGCAGACAGAGGCAAAGCAAAACTTGGGATCCACAAAACAGAAACAGGTCACTGTCATAATGGGCTTTAAAGATCTGTCCCACATGCAGAGAACCACTCAGAGACCAAGGGTAAAAGTTAACTGGTTTATTGAGGGTTAGCAAAAACACAGATGGAGAGAGATATTCTGCTGGGTAATACTGTTGGAAACTCAGCGGACTGGTGAACCGGAACAGGAAACAATGAAGGGGAGATCATAATGATCACTTCAGGGACCGTGGGAAAAAAGACGGAGGCTTGTATATAGCTTGAGAGGCACTCATGATTTGGGGGGCTCTTGGTTATTCCTTGGATCCAGTTTGTGGGGTTAAATCCAGAGAAAATGAACTCGTTGGAGAGCGGACAGGCAGACTAACGTTAGACCCAGAGGAGTTAAGGAGCTACTGTCTCTTGGTTTTCCAGAAGTGGATTTGAACGGATCATGTGGAGGTTTCCCCTTCCTTAGTGTGACTCAGTTAATCCTTCCAGGGGGGTAGAAGGTCCAGGCTTATCCAGTGATACAGGAAGGCTTCCTAATACTGGCAAACACCCGCGTCGAGGTAGTGACAGCCCACTGCTCAAATACTCCTCTGGTAAAGACCCAACGAGCCGCAGGTGTGCAAGGAGGCCCAACGAGAACAGGGCCCCATCTGGTGGTGGAGAGAAGAAAAACACAAAAACAAGCCACACAATCCTAACAGTCACAGTCAGGTAATCAGAAGTATAATCAAAATGCTAGAGTTACTCTCACCAAACAGCTAGAATAATCTGGAACTAGCTTGAAAACAAACAGTATATATAGGAGCTGGAACTAGGTGGATCAGATGAGCAATGATGAGAAAACTGGCAGAGTTAAACAGGTGGGTGGAATGAGCAATCACACCAGCTACCAGTGCCAGGATCATGAGAATATTAAACTAACACCGAATGGCCTTGATGAATGCAAGTTGTTTTTACTCCAAATGTTCAAGTGTGAGAAAGTTCTTCATCCAGGGGGTGGGTTGGTGATGAGATTTTTGTAAGGTATAAATGTATGTACTAAGGTTGCTTCAGGCAGAGCCTTACTGTATCTCTCTGTCTGAGGACGTTAAATAAATTTGAATTTTTTTTCTTGGAAGAAAAACCTCTGTAACAGCTTTCTGACTCCACATGGTGCAGAGTAGCAATGCAATGGAAAGCAAATTAAGATTATAGTGATCACAGGAAAACGATACCTGGACTTGAACAATCTGAACGTTTCTTCCAAACAGTGAATCAGGAAATGGATGAAGTTGTGATGAAGGAGCGCAGCAGAAGCAACGTTTTTTTAGATAAAAAAATAATGTTGATGAAGTAAGGGATGGTCTTCAGAAGTTGGAGGGTAAGGAGTTAATTTTGGTCCATTGTTGCTCTAAGCTAAGAGCACATTTAGAAAATAAAGTTTCAAATGAAAAAATGGATGAAACTCTGGAAAATATGTCTTGCACATCTAAAAAACATATTTATATATTTTCAAATACTTAAATTTTATAATTTAATTTTAATTAGTTTTCAATGTGTTTAGGTTTATTGGGCTGCACCCTATCACCCTCTATTGACCAGCCACCACTAACTCAATCCCTGGCTGGTCTGACTCCAACTACATTGGAAGCTTTTTTTTACCCTGACATAAGACACTGGTACACTCAGTTGGTTAGTGATGTCTTTCATGTAATATATTTCAAATAAGATGATGCAACAGCACATAAATGCGAATATTTGTCTTGTAGCCCCTCAGAGTCAGAGGGACTATAGAGCAGCACCAAGAAGCCATGAGTTGGCAGATAAGATTATTAAAGAAAGCCCGTCACACCTTGACGAGTTAGCCAGCATATACCCAACATACGAAAAACCTGGCAAAAATGCTGGAATACGTTACATAAGTTATGGGTATGTTTTGTATAAGTTATGAGCACGCTGAAGCACACTGGCGCAAGTCGACATATATGTCAGCATATGCCATACATAAGTTACAGGTTATCTGACCACTGACATTCGTTAATTGTAAGTTACTCATAAGTCGTAGCATCTATCACAACTTAAGCGTTATCCAAAAATTATCTCAAACACATATCAATGTATTTGACGTGTTCCAGACGATCGCTGAACGTGTTTCTAACTTACTGCTACTGTTTAAAGCCATATTGGCAGCGTTTTGGCATAAAAAGGGGTTCACAGAAGGAACCAGTTCTCCTCCAGAGTTCATTCCCATCATAGGGTGAGCGCAGACTCGGGCTAGTAATCTATGATACTGGGCATTTGCCAAGTGGGCCGGTCCTAATTTCAGTGGGCCGGCCCTCCTTGAATCGTGCGTTGGACAGATGATCACTACTTTTTACTCTCCGTTGGTCACGTAACTCCTCTGCCTTTTTCTTTCTTCTCATACACTTCGTAGGCACTTTTTCTCTTACTGCCTTCTGCCATTTTTAAAGAACCGTAGGGAGAAAGGTGAGCTTCAATGACTGTCTGAAACCGTAGCTCACCACAGATATTCAATTCAATTCAGTGTATTTATATAGCAACAGATCACAACACGTCATCTCAAGGCACTTTACAGTTAACCAGTTAACAGGGGACAAGCACATTGGATGGCCTTACGTTAAAATATTGTGTGAATTATTTACTTATTTAGATGATCCACCCTGAAATAAGAGATAATCCGGGGCTGAAAACAAGTCTCACTCCAGCCCTGGTCTGCTAGACATTAGCAACAACACTTTACTGGCTGAGGTGCCCATCAAGAGGAAGCCTTTGAAGAGAAGAGATGTGAAATAAAAGTGGGGGATATTCTGGTATCAATGAAATACAAAGTAAACATTGAAGTGGCTAAGGGTATCCTGAGCTATCTCTATAGTTATGCTGCTATAGGCTTCGACTGCTGGAGGACAGGGGTACCCCTATTTCATGATTCTGTTTCATTCTATCTCTATTCTCCCACTCTGCAGAATCTGTTAGTTCAATCTCTAACGTTCTGCTCTCTCTGCTTTTTCTCATAGTAGCTTCATCTGGTCTGTTCCTGTTTGGCTGTGACTCCATCCTGGAGAGAAATATCAGCTGTGCTGCTGCCATCGACGCCTTTGTTTATAGATTTTGGAGATTGGCCTGTTTTTCAGTGTAGTCCTGTTTCTCTGACTATGACTGGCTGGATGTGCTCTCTTCATCTTCTGACATGGGAGCTGGCTTGGAGCTCATCTGCCTGGCTGTGTGTTTCCTGGACGGGGGTCCCCTTTTACAGTTGCTTTTTTTATTTCTGCTTCTTTTTCTATCTCTGCTTCTGTTTCTTTGAACCCCAGTCAGCCTCAGCAGATGGCCGCTCACACTGAGCCTGGTTCTGAATGAGATTTCTTCCTGTTAAAAGAGAGTTTTTCCTCTCCACTGTCGCTACAAGCATGCTTAATGTGAGGAATTGCCTTCTAGTCAATGCAATCAACTGGGTTTCCTTGGATAGAAAACTTTGAATCAATTTGACTGTATGATCTGGTGAACTATAAAGTGCCTTGAGATGACATGTGTTGTGAATTGGTGCTATAGAAATAAACTGAACTGAATTAGTATCGCCAATATCAACGACACTTTTATATATTTAAGCTTGTGTATGATAAAACTGTTTACCTTTTGCTGGCCTCATCCAGAAAGATACAGCCAAGAAGACGAGCTCAGAGCCAGTTCCTTTGTCAAAGAATGAAAGAGAGCACATGCAGTTAGTCATAGTTGGGATTACACTGAAAAACAGGACAAAACCAGTTTTAATATGTGGCAGAACGAAAAGAGCTAAAATGCTAAACAGTACAATGATTTGATGCAAAACATTACCAGTTAAACTGCTGAGTTATCATTAGTTTCAGGTTGTGGTCCAACTTCTTTATTTGTTTCAAGACCTACTTTCATCATCTTTTTATTTTTATTCTGCTTTTTTTCTTCTATTTTATTGTATAATCCATTTAATTTATTCTCTATGAACAGGTAGAAACCTCCAGCAGAACCAGGCTCAGTGGGAGCGGCCGACTGGAGGTTTGAGAAGCCAGAGCAGAGACGCAGAAGGAACATAAATGTAGTAATCAGGAGTACCTCCTATGTGAGTGAAAAGCAAAGGGCTATTTATTTAGTAGCTGCTGAAGGGGCTTCATTTAGGAAAGAAACACAGCTAAGCAGATGAGCTCTGAGCTACTAAAGTTATAAAACAATAACAGATATACTTAAAAAAATGTTATTCAGTTCTTAAAATTCTTTATTTTATTTAGAAAAATAATAATTCTAAGGGTTCCACAAGTCCAAGATAGCATTTCTTATTGAGAGTTTAGCAGGTGAAGTAACTGATGAAGATTTTGACTTAGGACAGGACAAGCAGAGTAATCTGTCCATCTTTGACGTATGTCTATGTTTGTGTGTGTCCGCAGCGCCAACCTTGGAGTGAGGAATGACTCCATAATCGCTGCTTTGCTCTCCACCCATCTAGCCTTCAAGCATTAGTTATTAGGCGTTTGCACACTCGAGAGCAATATTTCAGAAATTCACATTTGTAATTACACACACTCGCACATTTCTAGCACCCTTCCCTCAACAGTGATTCACTATACGTAGAGGCCGACCACACACACACACACACTCACACAATCCGCTGCATGTAATTACAATTCATACTGACTCATACCCACTCAGTCACCATTCCAAACTAATAATATACTTTTATGGTTCTAATCTCATCTGTTTTCTCATTCACCATGCCCACTTGACCCTCTTGTGTTCAGAATGTGTTTGGGGGAAAACGGGCCCTGGTGCTGCATGATTCCTTTAGGAAATCCAACAACAAATGATTCATGCAATTTGGATAAATGTCATCCCTAAGTGAGGTGTAAAAGAAACAGAAATATAACCCTTTTCAACAACATTTTCATATTAACAGACGATACAAGCATAATTAAATCATTGTTAAAATAAGGGATGTAAAGAAAATTGACACAAGATTGTTTTTAATTGTTCATTTTGTTGCATTCGATGAACTAATAACGTCTGCTTAAAAGGACCTGAAAATAAATATTAAAGCAGCTAAAAAAAGATTTAACGACAAAAAGTCCCCTTTTACTAGTCTAAATATAGCCATATTTACTAAGTAATGCGTTCTACAGAGGCTGACAGAGCATCAACCAGTAATGATTTGCTAGTTCTCTCAAGAGAATCTAGCTCAAGACCTTCACTGTCAGATCCGGATGTTTATTCAAAGCCTTTCAAAGTAAAAGTGAAGTAAAATAAAATCTTGTACACAGGAAATATTGTACATTGCTGTGTTTATTTTCTGGGTCTTCATAATAGACATTTGTTTTTCTATTTATGTGTTTAACAATTTGTACATATGATGTCTTTCCAGTTCAACTGGATAAGGTTCAAAAACATAAGAAAAATGTGTGATGTGTGTTTGCAAGTATTATTATTGGTCCTCTGTGTTGTTTGTGCTCTTCTTACCTTTGCTGTTGGACCACATAAATTTGCCTTTGGAAGTTGTGTGATTTCAAATTAACTAAGCTTTGTGTTCTCACATTGAATTACTGAGTACCTAGATACATGACCAAAATAGCCAAAATACGATACCGGAGGACTACAGTAGAATCAAAATAAACTGCATGGCGTGCAGCTTTTAACCTCTTAACATCCACTTCAGTTTGGGTAAACCTCGCCTACTTTGGATAACCAAATGGAAAAGTAAATAACTTAGGAACTGTAAGCCCAAATTACATGTGCAATACATTATTTGAAAGCTAACACCCTCTTATTTCCTGATATATAAATTAAAATTGGGTGACTAGAACACAGACCAACCTACATCAGTTTAAACATGACGCAAAGTTGTTGTTTTTATTTGGAAATGATAGGTTTTTTTGAACAGCAGTACTAAAGACATTCTTGAGAAAAGGCAGGTTTGATTGTAATATATTTGTTCTGCATCATGTCAACCACAAATGCAGAAAATTTCAGACCTCTAGCTATAACAGTTCCAGAGCAGTGGGGCTTTTGGTGTCAGCTTGGAGCTGCGCACAATGGCTCCACCTGCTGGTAAACATTTTACCGGTGGAATTTAATGTACTCTGAGTTATTCCCCCCACTTAAGGTCCACTGGGTCGCTGGGGCGCTATTCCTGAAGGTTTCAAATTAAACTTCCGGAATAAACTTCGGGTCCTGACAGTATAGAATTGGCATTGTTCAGGTCTTCCTGACTGTGCAGGTCTGCAGCCAGACGCCTCTCAATTCACTGAAAAGATGCAACTGTGTTTTCAGAAGACAAGCAATCTTTCATAAGGTGGCAGTGTTAGACAGACCAGGGAAAATTCTATGTGAGCTAACTGAATGGTAAGCTAATCAGTGATGAGTACCCAATATGGTGCTTCTGTTGGTACCAACCGAATTCCATCAGTAATGCCAAGAACCTATCATTGTTTAATCAAACGTTTCTGTTTTTTACAGAAATGCAACATTTTGACAGAGAGGCTATGTAAGAATGACAGATTTTCCCTAGTAGAGCATGATTGCAGAATTTTAAGTACACCAGAGCATAATTACGTCAGAAGCCATAGAAAGAAAGCCATTGAGAGGAGGGCTCCACCTTAAAAACATTCTATTCAAATCAATTAAGAAATACTTTCTTAAGCGATCCATCCAGCCTCTGGAAGCATGGGACAATGGTCTCCGACAAGTCAGTTAATCCGCTCCACTGATGAGCATCTCCTTCTCGTCATCCAAAGCGAGGATAGCATTCCGAAGTTGGTGCTGCCTTCTGGGATGTTTGAGTCAGTTTATCACCTGTAACCTTGCACTTGCAGTTCCTCAAGAGAAAAGAATCGTAACACTGCAAGGAGCAAAGCCTCCTTTACTCTCTTAATCTTTCTAGCAAACAAAATCAGCTAATACCAATTGACGGTATTTGTTTGGAGAAAGAGCGGGATAAAGACCTCTTATGATGAGTAAGACACATTGGACCTAGTGTTCGCCTGGACGTGGGTCACTCGGGCCGCACTCTGGAACCAGGCCTGAAGGTGGGGCACACTGGCGAGGGCCTGGTGGCCAGGCACAGCCCAAAATGGAAACATGGGTCCCTGTTCAAATGGGCTCACCACCTGTAAGAGGGGTCAAAGGGGTTGGGTGCAATGTTTGATAGGTTGCAGTCGAGGGTGGGACCTTGGTGTTCTGATCCTCGGCTGAAGCTGGCTCTTGGGACGTGGAATGTCACATCTTCGGTTGGGAAGGACTTGAGCTAGTGCAGGAGGTTGAAAGGTTCTGACTAGAGATAGTTGGATTTACCTAAACACATGGCTCTGGCTCTGGAACCAGTCTCCTTGAGAGGGGCTGGACATTCTTCAACTCTGGAGTTGCCCCTGGTGAGAGGCGCTGAGCAGGAGTAGGCATACTTGTTGCCCCACAAATTGGTGCATGTACGTTGGGGTTCACGTCGGTGAACGAGAGGGTGGCCTCCCTCTGCATACGCTTGGAGGAACAGGTTCTGACTGTTGTTTGTCCTTTTGCGCCAAAAGGACAAACTGGAGAGTTCCCCCTCCTGGGGACTCCCTTGTTTTCTAGGGGACCTCAACGATCATGTGGGCAAAGACTGTGAGACCTGGGAAGGAGTGGTTGGGAGGAATGGTCCACCCGACCTGAATTCGAGTGGTGTTCTGTTCTGGGACTTCTGCGCTCATCATGGGTTGTCCATAACAAACACCAGGTTCAAGCATAAGGGTCTCCATATGTTTTGTTGACACCACCACACCGGTGTCTAGGCCGTTGTTCGATGATTGACTTTGTTGTTGTTTCATCTGAAGTGCAGCCGCACTCGGGTGAAGAGAGGGGCGGAGTTCTCCATCAACTACTACCTGGTGGTTAGTATGCTCCGATGGTGGGAGAGGACTCCAGTCAGACCTGGTAGGCCTAAATGTATTGTGCAGAGTCTCCTGTGAGAAGAGCTTTAACTCCCACCTCTGGGAGAGTGTTGGACATGTTCCAAAGGAGGTGGGGGAGATTGAGTCTGAGTGGACCAAGTTTTATGCCTCTATTGTTAAGGCGGCTATTCGGAGCTGTGGCTGCAAGGTTGTCGGTGCATATCGTAGCGGCAACCCGCAAACACGCTGGTGGACACCAGTGGTGAGGGAAGTTGTCAAGCTGAAGAAGGAGTTCTGTTGTGCTGTATTGACCTGTGGGACTTCAGAAGCAGCTGATGTGTACAGGTAGTCAATGAAGCAATTGAGAAACATTTATTAAAAAAACACGGGATTATGGAAGTAGTAGCAGACTCTGGTTTAACAGTTCAGCCCGTGTCCTGAGAACGTACCTACCTACCAACAAGATGTGGCGGACGCCGCTCAGAGTGTCCCAGACGCTGCAGCCCCGAAGAACAGACAGGAGTACCAAGACAGGTAAGGCAAACAGATCAGAAAAGGAAGGCTCAGAGGTCCACGGTAAAGAGAACAAGAATAATCTGGCCCTGATGACTATATGCAAGCACCTTTAATAGAGGCAGGAGCAGGTGGATCAGATGAGCAGTGATTAGAAACCGGACAGAGTTGGAAAGGGAATGGAATGAATAATTAATCCAGCACAAAGATAATGACAATAAAAGCATTTTTTTTTTTTAGAAAACACCTTTAGGTAAATAATGTTTAGTAAGCATTCTCAAAGACATTTAGTTTCTTAACAGTATAATCTTAACATACTAAAGTTTGGGATTTAAAGTTTCTTCTTTTGTTCATTAACAAATGCAAAAAAGGAGAAGAAAGAAGAATTAGATTTATATTCACTAAAAATTAACTATCTGGAAGTATGGATGTAAGCAACAGAGCAATCAAGATGACAACAGTAACCGTTGTCATTTTAAATGGACCATTGATTTAAAGTGCTTAACGAATGATCTAATGTTGTCAACATCAATTTGAGATAATTACTTCTTTGGTGTGCTCAAAAATGAGTGATTTTAATGGCAGATTTTAATGAGACAGAGATTAGCATAGCAGCTGTAATAAAGAACATTTCATCAGAAGATACTGCTTTAAACTTTGTTCAAAGACATGCTTTTCCAGTTCCTTGCTCTTTCTGTTTAGTGACTTGTTTCTCTGTATTCTTCTCTATTTTTAATCTTTTTTTCCCTTTTTTGAGGCATTATTTTGCCAACCCAACATTTTCCTTTCCCTCGGCTCATTTCTTTTTTGTCTTCCACCACTCCGGTCTGTCTCTCTCTCTGTCACTTCGTCTTTCTCTCTCAGGATGTCTTGCAGGCTTGTCATAAATCTGTCTATCGGTCTGTCAGCCAGTCACACTTCTGTGTGACAATGAATCATCCAGTCATACTGTTCATTGACAGCTTCCATGCCTGAGCTGAATCTTAGTAAAAACTGTCTACAGATTGTGACTTTTTGTCAGGGACACTAAGAGCAACAAACAGAAGGATTGTGGGAGAATTAAGGTGAAAATGTGTTTGTTCACACTAGAGGACATGAGCGCTGGCTCTGTTCTTATGAGGACAAAGGTTGTATATGTGTCTCTACAGAGAGGAATGAACATACAGGAAATGTTTGCACACACATCCAAGGAAGTCATATGTTAGAAAGTAGGTCACAGAGTGAGTTTTAAATCAGGTATTTTCTCCCATGACAGCAGATGGCATGTTTTAATGAGCCCTGCTCCAGAGAGAGTCCAAATCTGGATCCTGGACTGGAAACCTTAAAGCTATTCTCACCAAATTCCTTTTTATTATTGTCTGTGTCTCCTTATAAGGAGACAACCTGTGTGTTCTTCTTTTGTGCTGCCAAGCACTAATTACAGTTTTACCCTGTCGTCATTCCTCGCCCTTTACCAGGAGCTAGCAGCTAGACAGGTAAAAAGTGAGGGTAGTGCCTATTTACCTCTGGTCTCATTGTTTGAGTCTGCTTGCCTTTTGGTTTTACTTTAATCTTAAGCAGTAATGTTGCTTTAAAAGTATGGAGTGAATTTTGCACAGTCAAAGAACAAATTCTGTGAATGGAAATTTCGAAAAAAAAATGCAGTCTAGAAATGACAAATCGAAAGACATTTTAATTAAATAAAGGCTTTGAGTTTATCTTTGCTGTTTTTCTCAGATAGTCTTTTAATTTTTTTTCCAATTTATTTTGCATATTTTACAAATTTTTTTCAAATATTTTTAATATACATATTTTATTTTATTTCTCTATTTCAGATTGAGTTTTATGAATAACCTCTTTTTATGTTTGCATTTGATCACTAAAAATGTTGCTGCCAGTGTCCATGCAGACCAATCAAATACTTCCTGCTCCTTACTCAAAATGAAATCCCGCCCAAAAACGAGGAGAATGAGATCTAGAAAATACAATTTGTAAAAAATGCAATTCGCAAAACTCAGTCTGAAAAACAGAAATTCAAAATAGGAAATTTGTAAAAAAAAAACTAAATGACTTTGAATGAAACACTACATTAGAATCGGATAATTTATTGCTACTTAAAAAATGATGGAACAAAACTAAACCCATATAAAGTTCTTATATCGAATGACCGAAAAAGTCAAATCACTGAAAACACTCGCTTAAAAGAGCCACCTTGTCAGAAAACTACGAAAGTAAAAAGTGATGCATTTAATTAAAGAACTATATACCTCATGCTGAACTTCTGATCATTTAAACATTTTATACCTCGTTTTATTGCATATTCCAGTGTTAAATATGTTTCACAGTGTGCCATTTGTTCTGCTCTGTCTTTCATCCTTGATACCACAGGATACTAAGTATTAACAATATTATTTTGGGTGTCCTTGTGTGCATGGTCAGGTTTAATGTTCTTTATAAGCTAAGATAATTAGCTCATTCAGCCAATCCAAGGTAAAACTGGCTTTGATTTTAAGATCTTCCATATTTGAATAAATCCTTGAGAGTTAAAGATGCAAATCTTTATACATCACTGATCATTGTAATAAGTGGTTGCTCCTTTTTTGAGCAGATTTAATGATAAAAAAAACATTACTGTGATAATAAGAGAGCAAGGCAAGTTTATTTATAAAACACATTTAGTAGGAAGAGAATTCAAAGTACTTTCTTATCTGTAATTTTAATCTTTATATATATATATATATATATATATATATATATATATATATATATATATATACACATTAAGTTTTTTTTTTTTTCTTTTCTCATGTACAGGACTTTGAATTGTCTTCCCTCTGGAATGTGTTATAAAATAAGCACCACTTGGGTTACCATACAGTATGTAACATGAAAAACATTTAAAAGTAAATACTTTTAAAGTTGTATTCTTTTTAAAGGTGCTACGTTGTCTAAGTCCGTACACAGAGAAGTAGCAACCTCATCAACAAGATTAACAATTTGTGAAGGGAAATAAATTAAAGGGTTTCCCTCTGTAGTATTGTTCAGTGATGCAGAGTAGTGGAAGTTTCTTTAAAATTTATAACTGCATTAACTGATGATGATTTTGGGTAGGAGACCTCTTTTATAAAAATGCCAATAGCATCTAAGATAGCATTAAAGCCTGCACTTAGGCTATCACATCAGCATAGATGTTAAAATTCCCCACTATAATGAGCCCGTCAGTGTTCCTATCAACTGAGTTGTAAAATCATCTCCCTATAAATATTAATTCTCTGTGACAAATAATAATAACAAGATCC
>NW_015151285.1:315543-321967 GCF_000732505.1 Cyprinodon variegatus | reverse complement strand
TTACAGAGTAAATATTTCTCTGTGAAAAAGTGCAGATCATTCTTTAATAAGATCCTCTTAAAACTGACATGCAATGTTTGTTTTAAAACCTAATGTCTAATGGACCTTGTGGAATGATTTTTTTTTTTTTACCTTTTTTATGCACAAAATTATGACAAAAATCGGATTAAATCAGGAACTAAAACGTGATTGGCTGTAGGGAGAGCAGAGACAGGATACTCTGAGTTTGCTGAAGAAAACCTGCTACTGACCAGGTTAGATCTGGGGAGAATGTTACTATGGCGACTGAAACAGAGGTTGAGGAAACTCTCTTTGTGAAATGGAAAAGTCAGCTCCCTTTTTTCAGGTTTAGAAAACTTAGAGTTCTCGGTAAACCGGCTTTGTGAAACGGACCCCTGTCCAACAAATATGGTTCATGTCCGACTTCTAAAAGAACTAGATTTTGGTTTTTATTTTTACATTTCATTTTACTCGATCGTAAATAGTGTATAATCTAAACAACACCTCAACTAATTTAGAGATAAACAAAGTGACTGCTCTGAGCATGTCCAATGATAACGTCAAACAGGCAATAGGCTGTGTTTGATAGGACTGCTGCCGAGGCCAACTGGGGTTCAAGTAGACAAAATCTGAATCAATGCAATTATGGAGAATCTAAATAAAACTGGAATCAAATATTTTTAAAATACTTTACCTTCGTGTGTTAAAGAACAAAATAAAAGTAAACAGCAGCATAAATAATAAAAAAAGAAAATCTGAAAAGTATATTTTTAGATATGGATTACAGATCACTTTGAAAATGTCATACATATAAATGAAAATATTTCCCTGTTATTAATGTATTTGATTGGTGCCTTGTTTGTTTGACATGTTTCGATTTGATTAAAAAATATCAAGTTCAAAACCTTTGTTCAGCAGTTTTACATCAATCTTCTTTTTTTTTTAATCTGTTTTACTATCTCCAGTCTGTTCCTGCAAGGTGCTGTGGTGGACACACCTAAAGGAAGTTGTGACCAAAAAAAAGGATATTAAAAAACAGCTCAGCCTCCTAATGATACCCATTGGACTGGTCCTCATCATAACATCATCTAGCAGAGCTAAATGACAGATCACTGACAAACACCAATGAATTTGTTAGCGCCATAGGAGTGCTAAAAAGCACTAATGACACCTGAACAGAGAGCAGGTTGTCTGCAGTTGGAAGAGATTCAAAGTAAGGCTGTACCTGAAGATTGTCATGATCTTGGTGCTGATGACTGTGTCATGATTTTATCTAAGGCTGGGACCCACATGCAGTGAAACCAAACAGAGAGACATGGATGAAAAGTTTGACGGATTTTATTGAAGATGTTAAGCTTGGTGCAGAGTTTCTCTGAACTCTGCTCAGCCGGAACTGGAAGGCGAGGGGAAGACAGACTGTTAGTTCAGGCTCAGTGGGGAATTTGATTTGTTGATCTTGAAGGAGAGGATCTGATTGTTGACTCACGTTTCCAGAGAAGTGAAGGATCCTTGACTCCAATCTGTGTGTTGGCTTTCCAGTGTATGTCTGATTCGGCGGAGGGCGGAACAGCGTTTACCCAGAACTCGGACGGTGTAGGTGAACGGAGACGCTGATTGCCACTCAGATTTCTTGCTGTACTTGAACGGGTCGTGGTGGAGATGATTCCCTTGCTCAGAGAGTAATTTCAACGTCCTCAAAAGGAGACTGAATCCAAACCCCCTGTTTGAATCCCTGGCTCAATTCAAGACTCAGTTGATCCCTTCTGGGAGAGGAGGTCCGAAAAGGTCCAGTTTGCAGGATGACTTCCTGCCGAGAGGGAAAGACAAAAAAACAAAGTTAAAGGTCAGGGAAACAATAACTCAGTCTTACTCATAGAAAACTCAGCTTGGCTAGAGTACCAAAAACTGTCAAGCAATCTGGCGTTGAGGTAGTGGCAATCAGCAGCTTAAGAGCACTTCCTTTATGAGGTAACCGTCAGCAGGTGTGTGAGGAGGCGAACCAAACCAGGCGCCTCCTGTTGGTGAAAGGGAGACAAACACAAAAACCAGCACACAGACAGGAGCCCTGACAGACTGGTTTGTTTACTCATTTCATTCCCCTGCCAAGCTATGTTAGTAAGGTTAAATATTAAAGTGTGCCGGTTTTTCTTGCTGAATAATGGTTATTAGTGAGACGCTCATTGTTCCATTCTTTATGCTGAGATGTAGGGAAAGGAAGGAGGTTTGAAAAGGAGTTTCCTCCCTAGGTTAGATAAGGGGGACACATAGATAAACAGGTCCTTATTGTGTTTAAGTCTCTGGTGTGAATGGAAAACAGTTGTCTGAAATGTTTATCTGAACATATATTTATGTCTTTTGATGAAGTGTTTCTCTTGGAAAGACTCAATGTTCGTGTGTAAGGAGTCTTTATAATGCAAAGGGGGGGGCAGGACCTAGTCAGAATCACACAGGGAGCTGTCTTTAGCTGTTCTGTGTCCTTCTCCTCTGCAGAGCGGAATAAAACTTTTTCTTCCTTGCAAATCATCTCCCGGTGCTTATTTTTACTCCACATTCCTCATTACCACTCATCATATTCACCTGTTCCAGCTTCTATTTCAACCGCTTGCTCCAGTCATCAGTGCCAGAATATTCTTCCGTCTTTGGTGTGAGAAATATTCTACCGTTACTTGCTGTGTTCTGATTCCCTGATCCTGACCCATTTCTGTCTTCACACCTCCCAGCCTGCCTGTCCCTGTTCTGATCTGTTTCCCTGACCTGTCTTCGGATTCTTTCTGGATTCTGCTAGTTGACTGTACCTTGACCTGCCTCCTGACTCCGCCCTTTTGATTATCCTGCCTTTTTCCATCTCATAGGATCTGTTCTCTTTTCAGTTCTGTAATCTTCTAGGTTTCAGCATCTAGAACTCTATGTGCGGCGACCGCTGCCTCTTGTCAGCCGACCAGCTGGTATCAACCTCGTTCTCTGGGTACAGACTGTACTCTGACACATGTAAGTCAGTTAAACATCAGATCATCCTCCGTCAGGTTTTTCGTGTTCACTAACCCGTGTTTCCTCTCTACAGAGTTTCCTGTCTTAAGACGCCCTAACCGCTACCACTGCAGATATTGAAGTTTTATAAACGCTTCGTGAGCCATCCTACTTAATGTCTTGCCTGAGTACTGGGTCTGCCCCCCCCCGTAATCACTGTATCCAGTACTTTACTAAAATAAGTGAAGTTTGTTTTAAATTCCCAATTCATGTGGTACAAACACATTCTCTCATTTAAGACCAAAACATTATTAAACATAAAGCTGCTAACTTTAACAGAAGCCATTTTCAAGCTGAGGTGGGTACAGAGTCATATAATGCTGATGCAATTTTGACCTATGAACTAGAAGTCAGCTTTCTTCTAATCTTAATAAACAATAATTATGTTTATTCATTGTTTTAGATATTATGATCTTCCAACCTAAATTTAAATTCAAGACTGATTGAAAGATAAAAATATAAGAATAAAAGAACATTTTAGACTTATGGTTGAAGTATTTTTAGAAGAGGCTGGAAGGAACGTCATGTGGACCTTTGGGGCAACCTTGTGCCCATGGGCACCACATTGGTGACCCCTGCTTGAGAAAATATTTTTATATTAATAAACCACAACTCAAATCTCAGCCTTTCACAGTCCTAAAAATAGTAGGAAATTCTCAGGAAAAAGAAAGTTCTAACTTTCAATACAGATACAAAAACAAGTATGCATCTTTCCTGCTTAATTGTATTTAAAGGTCCTAAAGCATGCAAAAGAACTTTGTTGAGATAGAAATGATAGAATGCTTAACATGCACAAAGTGGTTAATGCTGAATGTCTGATGTTGCCCTTAGACCTAATGTGATCTGCGGTTCAGGGGCTTCTGGGTTCCTGGTCTGACAAGACACGTTTGGTTGCATTCTGCACATCAGGCACAATGCGTTTTGAGTTTACAAGCATCTGAGACACTTCCAAATGACATAGATATTTCATTCCTTTCAGTGTACAATCCCCTGTAGACAATAGTATTCTAGAGTCAAAAATTAAAACATCCATCAGTCACCAAATCTTGGATCAAACTTTGATCTGTGAAGGAAGCCATCTATGTTAAGAAAGAAAAAAACAAAGTTAAACAGAGGGGGGGGGACTCAGATTCCAGCTTTCAAAAACCTACAATGCTGCAATTGAGTTGATCCCTTCCCGCTATCATCGCAACACCAACACCCATCCAGGGGAACAGAAGACCTTGAATATTTAGCCAGACCGACCCTTTAAAGACCCCACTTTCAGAGACATAGACAGGTATAGGGCATTGCAGGCCAATAAAATAAGGCAGTCGACCCCATTCCAGAGGGATGGATCCGTTTATCAGTTTGAATTTGGATGTTTTCTTAACAAAAACAAGGTTCTGTTGGGCTACTGTATAAAGCCTCGAACTTAACGCTATTTCTGACATTTTGAATTGAAAAAGCTTCCTGGATGGGAAGTTTAATGTCTTGGAAACAAAGTCCAGTGGATTGTTGTTGTTTTTTTTTATTTTTTTTTGGAATTGATCCATGAACACACAGTGGAAAAGTCAAAATGCCATGAAGCTGTTATGCTAAAAATGTTGGGATTAACCTCTTTTTTCTATTTGACCCTCCTTAAGCAGAAATAGTGATGTTTTTATGTGGATTCATCTCTCAATCATAATCCAACTTATTTTAACTCTGGGTGACCACTTTTACAGCAGTCTGGTTTCCCTTTGCTAAAGCAGCTCCCGCTGACGGTTGCTTAACAGAAGGGAGTATCTCCCAGAGAAAGGGTTTTATCCACAACGGGAGATGGAAAACGAATGAGTAAAGAGAACAACCAAGGACATGGAGCAGAAAGAGAGAACAATAGGTTCCCAAAATAACAACAGTTATGACAAAGAAATATTGTGAATAGATCTAAGCAGAAAAAAAAGTAGAAAGAAGAGCAGAAAAACTGTGTTTGATGACTTATAAAGGGAAATCTGTGAGAAACACATATCTATGGGAAATAATGAAAAGGAATGTCTAAAATGAAAGAAAAAAGTGTGAAAAGCAGAAAAAATGAGTCTAGAATGAAAAAGGTTAAAAGAACAGACTGCAAAAATAGATGGATTTTTTTTTCCTTCTCTGTTCCCGACATGAAGATACATGGTGAGCCGTCCTCTGTTAGCAGCATTATGAAGCTGATGACTTTCTGCAATCTGTCTCAACACTCACTGTCTACCTCCTGCACTATGAGACAGAGCGGGATATGAAACGAGAAGGAAACGGGGAAAAGAGACCTGGAAGAATTAAGCTAAGGGGAAAATAAAACATCTTTTAGGCTCTGCAAAACTTGTTCATCTTCTCTGAATTCCACAGCTCTTCATAGCATTTTTTCTTCCTTTAGCTACCTATCCATCCTCCCTGGTTTTCTTCTTTTCTTGACTCTTTCTTTCCTCCCTTCTGTTGGACTTATCCCAGATGGCGTTTTTAGACGGATTAGAACTGGTCTGCATTGGTTCCCTGTACAGTTTTAGAAGCAGCAGACAAGGAGTTAATCATCAATTAGCTGTCAAAACCAGGCAGATGATGATAAGCTGGCTCTGCATAACAACACTGCCCCCTATTGGTAACAGTATATTTAAATTTCAATAAATAAAAATATTTAAACAAATATTAAACCTCCATCTTTCCATAAGGCGAAGATACGGGGACTTTGCTCACAATGTTTGCTCTAATGGTTAATCTTCTAGTGGCACAACAGTGAGACTGAATCTGTAGCTTTGTGCATTAAAAATCTCTTTTAAAATAAGCTCAGCTGTGTTTGAAATGAGTTTGTCTGCCTGATGCTGTAACTATCAGGTGTCCAATGTTGTGAAATTAGTCATTGTGCTTTAATGTTTCCCGTTATTTACATGACACAGATATTTTTCTTTTAGTTTTATTGCCTTTTAAAATAATGGGACAACGCGAACTAAGACATTATTGTGAATAGAAACACCTTTTTTTGTCTTACAAATATCTAAATAAATTTTGGGTCCCTTATAGTTACAGTGTTTTAGTGAAGGATGCAGTTGAAATAAGCCTTTATTTAAAATCAAAATGTAAGATAGAGATAATAATGTTGACTAAAAGGCTGGTTATACTCCCGCAGCAGTGTGTCACAGTTAGCTTGTCACAGGTATGATGCAGATACTTTTGATTTATGCCCAATTTGAAGCGTGTTTTGGGTTTGGGTGCAAACCAACAGACTGTCACACAGAGCTAGAAACTAGCATCCTGCACAGTGTCTGGGATAGTCCGAGGTGTGCCAGGCGTTCTGGACGGCGCTACAGCCAGAGTTTCTGCCATTAGGAACCAAAAAGGAAATATGCATAGTGTAGAGCGGATGTAGATTTGACCAATTAGAGGCCTCCTGTCTGCA
>NW_015151285.1:311820-314483 GCF_000732505.1 Cyprinodon variegatus | reverse complement strand
TGACTTCTTTGGCAATACCCACCCCTAGTCACAGCTGGCATCTTCATTGTTGTTACCACTGTTGTAAAATGATTCCTCCCCCTATTTTGGGTACTCTGAGTAAAACAATAATGGACCATACGCAGGAGAAAGTAGCTTACACAGATCGTTTTATATATAGTGTTTAATTAGTCTGTGTAGGATATACATGAGCAGCAGTTCAAAATGGCCAAATGCCAACTGAATGGCAGCCCACTTCATTGCGACTCCCAGAAAAATTCTCTCATACTTCCAGCCACTGGAGTGACCCCCTCTTGCATATTTCTTTAATGTGACTCCACCCTTTCACTGAATTACAGGGTCTGACCAGGAGATGACGCTTCTCTTTAGATCTCAATGTCCACAAATCATGAAAGAAAGAATATTTTAGTACAAATATTGATGTTTAAAAAGGAATTGAAGGGGTCCAGCCAAGGGGCGATCAAGGACAGTGGGGAAATGTTTAATTGCTACTGCTGTAGATTGTATTGTATAATGACCTAACTATCTGCAATCACGTTAGTATATATAGTGCCAATCTCCACCGTCACTAGTTTGTCATTTCTGTGCTGTTGTAGTGCAAAGATTTTTGCTTCCATACAAATGCAACCCGATTCAATTTAATAGCAATACACATATAACAAGCAAAATTCTTACATGACCTTTACATTTTGTTTATCATCACATATTACATTTCTTTGTGTAAATCCCTTAAATTAATATACAATATATTAGGGCTGAGCGATATGATCTCAAATCAATATCACGCTAAATTGGGTGGTTTTACCTTGATAACATTAACTTTTATGGACAGATTTTCTTGGTGTAGCCAAGTTTTTTAGGGGATCTGTTTTGGTGGCCTTAGTATCACATCTCTGTTATTCGCAGATGATGTGGTTCTATTGGCTTCATCAGGGCGTGATCTACAGCTCTCACTGGAGCGGTTCGCAGCCGACTTTGAAGCGACCGGGATGAGAATCAGTGCCTCCAAATCCAAGACCATGGTCTTGAGCCTCCCTACTGAACCTGCTATCCCTGTACCCCGACCCCAGATAAGCGGAAGAAGAGGAAGACAATAAATGCATGATAAATGCTCCAGCTACTCTATCAGAAATATGAAGGCATGTGCAGGAAATGCAACTGATCTGTTTATTATTTATTTATTGAATGAACGCATTACACATTACTTTCAATTAAATATTACATTATTGTACCCATTCAGGTTTAAATATTCAACAGTGTCTCACTGAACAGGAGAAATATTTTTACCTCTCCTGCAAAAATGTATGCGAAAAGGTGCTGGAACCTTTTGCACATCTTTGAACTCAACAAAGGAAATTCTTTTGGGGACCAGAATGTTCACATTTTGGACATAGAAGACGTGGTTTGGAATGGGTGTGAAGGAAGCTATCTATGTTAGGAGAGAAAAATAACCTTAAACAGAGGGGGAGGACTCAGGTTTTAGCTCTGAAAAACCTCCAAAGCAGTGATAGAGTTAATTCCTTCGCACTATCATCTCAATCACCATTTCCATGCAGGGGACAAAACCATCTCACCTGGTCAGGCAGGCCAACAATGACCCTTACAACTCCCTTTTCAGAGGCATAGACCAGTATCGGATACTGAGGGCCAATAACAATCTTAACAACTCCCCATTACAAAGGGTAAAACCTGTTCTTTCGGTTCAATTTGCATTTTTTCTAAGCCATAACAAAGCTATGTTGGGCTACTCTATAAAACCTGGATTTCAACTCGAATTCAGACATTTTCAATTGAAAGTTTCCTGGATGTAAAGCCAAACATCTTCAACTTTGGAAAGCAAAATCCAGTGGTTTCTTTTTTTCAACTTTTTTTTTTTTTTACTTTTTTGGAATGACTATGACCTGGATGACTGAGATTCTTTAAGAGAATTCTGAAAAGAGAAAAAATAAACAAAATATGAAAAAAAAACACCAAGGTTACTGTCAAAACCTTTTATTCAAGTTTTACAGAGTTTCATCCATTAATTCATTTCAAACTTTATTTACAAAATGTGTTCTTAGCTATGAGCAACAATGGAGCAACTTCTAACCCTCCAACTTCTGAATACCACCCCTTACTTCTTCAACATTTTTTTTTTTTTGATCTAAAGAAAAAAAACGTTGCTTCTGCTGCTCTCCTTCATCACAGTGTCATCTATTCCATGAATTATTGTTTGGCAGAAATGTTCAGATTGTTGGAGTCCAGGTATCGTTTTGCTGTGATCACTATAATCTTAATTTGCTTTCCTTTGCATTGCTACACTGCACCTCTACATTAACCTGACAACAGCCAGATGCATGTCTAGCTCCGCCTAGCTCCACTCACATACATCTGGGACACCGCCATAGGAATTGCCTTTACTGAAGGCTGGGCCTTATCAAAACTCCTTGCATATGATTGGATAAGCCACTTGTCTGTCATCTTTATCGACGTGCTATTTCAACCACTCACACCGAAGCTAACCCGTGACGCTGAACCAACAAAAGCCTTCAAAGCCGTTCTCTGATGTTCTTTTAATGAAACAATATCAGATAGATTGGACAACACAGAAGAAATAGCAGCATCAATGCTAACGCTTGCTTCCTCGATGCGAGCCGCCATTGTTGTTGGTCGCTTCTCCACTA
>NW_015151285.1:309686-310799 GCF_000732505.1 Cyprinodon variegatus | reverse complement strand
ATCATTCGATTTCATCCTGGACACTACAGAAAATGGGCTAAAAGTGTTAAAAACCGGAATTCTCCTTTAACATAAATCACTCACTTTGGATGCTTAAATTGAACTCATCATTACCCATGCTAATTGGTTAGTATCAGCAACCAGATGTTCTAAAAAAAATTTAATATCCACTTATGTTATTTCATTTATTTATTTATTTTTCAAATTATAATAAATGTAGTAACAGCAGAAACCAGTATTGGGTATTGCAGGCTCCCATTATTAAGGGGTGGAGCTGTTTTTTTGGTTCAATTTGCATGTTTTCTAAGCCAAAACAAGCCAGGAACTCAATGCTAATACAGACAATTTGAATTGAAAAAGCTTCCTGGATAGGAAGCACAATGTCTTCAAACTTGGAAAACAAAGTCCAGTGGATTGTTTTTAACTTTTTTTAGAATGACTCTGACCTGGATGACTGAGAATCTTCACCTGCATTTTCAATCAAAGCAGAAATAAGGGTTTAAAATTCAGAAACATGTTATAACATTTTTTATTTTATATTATATGATCCAGTAGGGGCCTAATCAATCCTATAATGCACTGCAAATAATTTGAATAAGTTATACAAAATTTTAGACAACAATAGTGAAAAAAAAAATAGAGAGATTGGAGCAAAGATAATCAGCTCCTCGTGAGAGCCAACAATGCCTGTTCTGAATTAATTTTCGATCTATTCTGCAGGTATTAAACATAATTCCCAAATCTAATTACAAGAGCAAAGGATGTGGTTCAGGTTATGTAAGAAAAACAGCAGAGAAAAGAAAGTGAAATAGATAAACAGTGATAATGAGATTAGATCAGGGAAAGAACATTTTCCAGGAAAATGAAGAAAAGAAATTCATGTGTTCAGGTGAAGACTGGAAGCTGAAAGAGAGGAAAGGTGTAGCATCAAATATTAATGTTGTTGTTTAATATTTAATAGTGGAAATCAAAGATGCCTCAACACACAGTCAGAGACCTAATCTATGCGCTCGGTTTGAGTTTCAAGGTTACACACCTGATTCCTCAACAGCTGAATCCGTGTCTGTGAGCCGACAAGGTGATGCCTAAAGAGTTAGCAGGCGTGTCACTGAG
>NW_015151285.1:305562-307515 GCF_000732505.1 Cyprinodon variegatus | reverse complement strand
AAGAATTGAGGCAGTTCTGAAGGCAAAAGGGGGTCCAACCCGTTACTAGCATGGGGTACCTAATAAAGTGGACGGTGAGTGTAGCTGCACAGTGGTTTTTACAGGATATGCTGCTATAGGCTTAGACTGCTGGAGGACATAGCAACCCCTTTTTCATCATTCTGCTTCATTCTATCTCTTTTCTCCCACTCTGCAGAATCTGTTAGTTCAATCTCTAACATGCTCTGTCTGCTCTTTCTTATAGTAGTTTCATCTGGTCTGTTGCTGATTGGCTGTGACTCCATCCTGGAGAGAAATGTCAGCTGTTCTGCTGCCATCAACACCTTTGTTTATGCCTGTTTTTCAGTGTAGGCCTGCTTCTTTGACTGTGACTGAATGGATGTGCTCGCTTCATCCTCTGACATGGTAGCTGGCTTGGAGCTCATCTGCCTGGCTGTGTGTTTCCTGAAAGGGGCCGACTTTTACAGTTGCCTTTTGTGTCTATGCTTCTATTTCTATGTCTGCTTCTGTCTTGAACCCCAGCAGATGGCCGCTCACACTGAGCCTGGTTCTGCTGAAAGGTTTCTTCCTGTTAAAAGAGAATTTTTCCTCTCCACTGTCGCTACAAGCATGCTTACTGTGAGGGATTCAATTCCAGTCAATGAGTCGATGCAATTAACTAGTTTTCCTTAGATAGAAAACTTTGAATCAGTTTGACTGTATGATCTGGTGAATATAGAAAGAAACTGAATTGAATTGAAGTCATGAATGAGTTGATTAATCAAAAACAGTGACAGGAACGTCCAAAAACTTTTTCTGTTAGAGCTGTCAAAAGTTAACGTGTGAATGTAAATTGATTCTGCTCCTTTTTATGTTTCTAGACCTTTTGGAACTCATCTGCACGGTTGTAACATGATTTTGTTTTTACAGCTTCAGCTCAGCCTACTATGCTTAAAGTCTTAAGTTGAAGGACACGCTTTTTTACACCACTGTAGATTAAAAAAAAAAGTTTGGAAATAAAGAGAAACAAACAGACATGTACTGTGTTATTGTCAATGTCAGTGTATTGTTCAGTTCAAAGCTCTGCTGTCAGCATTCAACTCTGCTGCGGTTTCTTTGAGTCCTTTTGGAGCCATTTAAACATTTATTTCTCAGCCTTTTTCTCAGCTGTCAAGTCACACATGAACATAAGTCAAGCATTTAGCATCAAAGGAACTGGATTATATTAATGTAGTTTTTAATCAACAAATTGGCTACAGGCTGTGACGTGTGAGAGGTCATGGGATGGCGGATGCAGGTAGAAGTCCAGGTAGGCTGATGGTTAATTAGGAGCAATAGTTCGATTCCCAGCCCTGGGACTTTCTGCATGGAGTTTGCATATTCTCCCTGAGCATGCGTGGGTTCTCTCCGGGTACTCTGGCTTCCTCCCACAGTCCAAAGTCATGACTGTTAGGTTAATTGGTTTCTCTACAGTCCCCTTAGTTGAGAGTGTGAGCGTGAATGGTTGTTTGTCCTGTTTGTCTCTGTGTTTCCCTGCGATGCACTGGCGACCTGTCCAGGGTGGACCCCTCCTCTCGCCTGTAGACAGCTGGAGATAGGCACCAGTACACCTTACGACCCGCTTGGGATAAGAGTGGCGAAAAATGGATGGATGGATGGATGGTTTTTGCATA
Source organism: Cyprinodon variegatus (assembly GCF_000732505.1). Classification (NCBI taxonomy): domain Eukaryota; kingdom Metazoa; phylum Chordata; class Actinopteri; order Cyprinodontiformes; family Cyprinodontidae; genus Cyprinodon; species Cyprinodon variegatus. The sequence goes on along the minus strand of NW_015151285.1, from coordinate 305,863 downwards.
TGAGTTTGCACTGAACACAACTTTTATCACAACTGCTAAACAGTGACCCAAGCAACTGATTAAAGGGTGCAGCTACACAACTGAGCAAGGCTGTAAAGCAGGCGTAACCAAGGCAACTTTTTAAGGCTGAGGGCTACTTCATGCGTTCTGAGTCATTGGAATTGCTACCAATACTGACCTGTGAACTGGAGGGATCAGCTATCACCTTAACTTCATATAGATAGATAGATAGATAGATAGATAGATAGATAGATAGATAGATAGATAGATAGATAGATAGATAGATAGATAGATAGATAGA
>NW_015151285.1:302032-304172 GCF_000732505.1 Cyprinodon variegatus | reverse complement strand
AATTGAGGCAGTTCTGAAGGCAAAAGGGGGTCCAACCCGTTACTAGCATGGGGTACCTAATAAAGTGGCCGGTAAGTGTACATTGAAATTTCACTGTGAATAACTTTCTATTTTCTTATAATAGACACATTTTTTATGGCTAATTTAGCCAATATCTTCGAGTCAGTCTGAGATAGCTAGACTAACGTTATGCTACATACTAAACTATAAGATACATCGGCCGATATATGGATTTTCTTGGCTAATACATCCCCTGACTGTGAAATTACAGGTGGAACATCTTCCCACAGCTGGCAAAATGCATGTTTTTGCAGCGAAATGCTACACGTGTAGGCATTTGTCTTAATGGGAGTGGGGAATACCAGCATGATGGAGGATGGCTTCATTTTTGGGGGGCAATCAGCAATCCAGTGAATGAATAGAGATCAGTGGTACTGGCCATCTGAAGTTTCTGTGTGTTTGTTAGCATGCTCACCCAAACGTTCCAGGCTGTTTAAAACACGTTGAACCACATAGACTTGGCATGTGCAAAGATTCCCCCCACCCCCACTGGTGTGCCTGGAATTGGAGTCTAATCTCATCAGAAAGCTGACGGCAGGTGCCTATCGCAGAGCTGCATGCACACATGGAAAGAGAGGGAGATAAAAGAATGGACAGAGGGACAAACGGCTGTGGGATCGAGATTCAGAAAGCATATCTAGGAGTAAATTTATATTTGGCTGCTATATCTAACTTATCCTTATATTTCATTCAAAGTTATTACAGCTCGTAGACCTGATAATATACATTAAGGATAATATATACTAATATAACAGTTAGAAAGAAAAAAGAAAAATACATATTTTTCAATGTCACATGCTTACGCTTTTAGCTTCCTCTTATTTTGTTTTCCAGCAGTGCCTCTGTCTCTGCGAAGTGAGATAACATGCTTTCAATTTAGATTCTATGTTAAGGCCCCAAAAATATACACAATAAATCAGGTTGTGTAGAAAATGCAGTTGTGGCAAAAAAAAAAAAAAAACTGAAAAAGGCTTTAGAAGATTAATTGATCAGGTAATGGAGAAAACAGAAGCACAAATAGGATTAGGCAAAACATCAATAAAATCTGGAAAGCTTTGAGATACAGAGAAGAGAAAAAGAGAACAACTGAGGAAACATCAAGATTGAGAAGTTATGAGGAAAAGGAACTGGGACAGAATATATACCAAATACAATGGATTTGGATGGGGGAGTTTAGAGGCTTCCAAATCCTCTGAAGAAAACAAAACACGTGAGGCAGAGCCCTGCATGAGGGGAGATAGAGGTAAAACAAACTGGATTCTCACTGGCAGCCAGAACCAGCCCATATTCTCAACACTTTTTCTGGCTCGGAAATACACCACATAACCCAGAAGCACCCGCCATGCAGCTGCTGTGCGGTCCAAATGCCAGAGCCATGTAATTAGACGGGTTAAATTGGGAGCAGGAACTGTACGTCAAGTAGGCACATGCTAGTTTAGAAAATGCAAAATCACCTGCAGTAGCAAACCCGATTTTACAGTGCATATTTCCGTCACTGATTGTACAATTAACCCCTGGAAGACAAACTCGTTTACTGCGACACGGCTCAGCCTTTCTGTACTATTTCCAGTTTAAAGGATAAGTATGGTTTATTTCAATCTGGCCTGTCTGTAATGTAGCCCTGGAAATTAACCAGCCCTCCACACTTGCCTAAAAATACAATTTGTAATTAAGATGTGCAATGAACAACAGCAAGAAGGGTGCTGGTGCCTATCTCCAGTTGTCAATGGGGGAAAGGCAGGGTCCAGCCTGGACAGGTTGCAAGTCCATCGCAGGGCAACACAGAGACAAACAACCATTTATGCACACACACACACCTAAGGAGAATTTAGAGAAGCCAATTAATCTAACAGTCATGTTTTTGGACTGTGGGAGGAAGCCGGTAACCTGACAACAGCCAGATGCATGTCTCGCTCCGCCTAGCTCCACTCACATACATCTGGGAACCCGCTCATTGAAAGTGATTTCCCCAACCGAATTTATGGTCTGTCCAATCAGGATGCAGGGCGGGTGTGTCCTGGAGTGGAGAAGCGACCGTGAGATTCCAACAACAATGGCGGCTCGCATTGAGGAAACAAGC
>NW_015151285.1:291448-301339 GCF_000732505.1 Cyprinodon variegatus | reverse complement strand
GCTTGTTTCCTCAATGCGAGCCGCCATTGTTGTTGGAATCTCACGGTCGCTTCTCCACTCCAGGACACACCCACCCTGCATCCTGATTGGACAGACCATAAATTCGGTTGGGGAAATCACTTTCAATGAGCGGGTTCCCAGATGTATGTGAGTGGAGCTAGGCGGAGCGAGACATGCATCTGGCTGTTGTCAGGTTAGGAAGCCGGAGCTCCCTGGAGAGAACCCACAGATGAACAGAGAGAACATGCAAACTCCATGCAGAAAGACACGGGGCAGGAGTCGTTCAACTTCCCATTTTCATAAAGTTAAAGTTATTTAAAGTTATTTAAAGTTAAATATCTTTATTTATATTTGAAAAGACCCCATTTCCATCAAGAGGATGAAGAGAGAACATCCAGCCAGCCACAGTCAAAGAAACAGGATTACACTGAAAAACAGGCGGATCTCCAAATCTATAAACACAGGTGTTGATGTCAGCAGCACAGCTGATATTTCTCTCCAGGATGGAGTCACAGCCAAACAGGAATAGATAAGGCAAAGCTACTATGATAAAAAGCAGAGAGAGCAGAAAGTTAGAAATTGAACTAACAGATTCTGCAGAGTGGGAGAATAGAGATAGAATGAAGCAGAATGATGAAAAAGGGGTCCTCATGTCTATCCTTATGTCAATCTAATCCTATATCAGCATAACTATAGAGATAGCTCAGGATAACCTGAGCCACTCTAACTAGAAGCTTTATCACAAAGGAAAGTTAAGCCTAGCCTTAAAAGTAGACAGGGTGTCTGCCTCACGGACCAAAACTGGTTGTTAGGATTCCAGTTTGTGTGGCGTTTTTTTTGTGTTTTCCTCTCTCAAACACCAGGCGGTGCCCTGTCCTCGTTAGGCCTCCCTGCACACCTGCGGTTTGTTGGGTCATTACCAGAGGAGTACTTGAGCAGTGGGCTGTCACCACCTCAACGCCAGATTGCTTGCCAGTATTGGGTAATCTAGCCAAACTGAGATTAGCAGAGTCTAACATTAGCATTCTTTCTCTGAGTCTGAACTTGTTTTTTTGTCTTTGTTCTTCGGCAGGAAGACTTCCTGTGTTACTGGATAAGCCTGGACCTTCTACCCCTGGAAGGATTTACTGAGTCTCACTAAGCAAGGGGAAAACTTCCACATAATCCGTTCAAGTCCACTCCTGGAAAACCAAGTGACAGTCCGCTCCTTTACTCCTCTGGGTCCAACCTATGTCTGCCTGTCTGCTCTCCAACGAGTTCCCTCTTCTCTGGATTAAACCCCTACAAACTGGATCCAAGGTTAAACCAAGAGCCCCCCAAAAGTGGTTCCACAGGAGAGCCTGATAACAAAAAAATCTGCTTCTCATTCTACTTTTAGATATTCTAGGAACCACTAGTAAACCTGCCGACTGAGAGCAAAGTAATTTCAGACCTAAATCAATTAAGATTGATCCAACTCAATAAACTTTGGCTTGTCAAGTTTATGTGGTCTTGGCTGCATAATGTTAGAAAAACATGAAGTCAATCTGCTAAAGATAAAAAAGAATGAAGCTAACAACTGTTTATCTGTAGAGCAGTAACAAGCATATTTTCTTACAATGACGTTCCCTCTGTATCAAGCTAACCTTTAAATGTTGTCATTTAGAATCTGTATTAAGATGCAAATAAATAACCAGACAGGTTATTTTTCCTGTTAAGAGAAGAGTATCTCTGTAGATATTCCAAATCCAACCTTGGACACAAAATGTGGTTTCTAAATGTATTATACATAACTTACTATGAACAAGGAGAAAATTTCATGTCTAGTGAAAAAAAATAGCTCCCTGACATTTACATCTATTTAGATTTAAAATAATACATAATAAATGAGGCAGAAGGACTTTTTATTTGTTTTGTTTTCTCATTTTGGAGCAACTTAATGATCCTTTCAACAAATGTAAATATTCTGCTTAAAGATTTATTTTTAAGACACATCTAGAAGCCGTAAGGATGTTAGTATTCTTCATTACACTGAGTAGAAACCGGCAACCAGGGCTTCTTTATGCCGTACTAAAAATGTTTGAGTGTGAATAATAAACAGAAGACTTCTCAAGTTTTTCTTTTTTTAGGTCAACATCACTGAAAGAATATGTCATTATTAAAATCACATCAAAAACTCACATTTTTAGCTTTAAATAACTAAGGTAAAAAAAAAAAAACTGTGTTTATCCCTCACTGTTTTTCACCTTTCACTAGGAGCAGCCCAGATCACGCTCCATAAATGTCGCTGTGAGAATAAAGAATGCAATTCACTGATAATTGCACGGATCTAGGAAAAACAAGCTGAAAGACAGTAAAACTTACACTCTTAGTTTTTAAAATAGAAAATGCATGATAAAAAATGTTGAGTAAAGGCCCAGAGAGCAGTAAAAACGTGATTCACAAACATAAATAAGCAATTCTAGTTAGAATTAAATGCAAAGAAGATCAAATAAAAAGGTATGGTATGAAATGAATTGAATATTTTTTTTCCAAAACAAAAAATAATATATGGAAGCATCGGTTTAAGGGCTTTGTTGGAAATGTGATGTGATGGTTCTGATGAAACCACACAGACACAAATATACAGAACAAAAACAAGAATTAGGCTGAAATGGAAACATGCTGCTCTCCAGCTGAGCTTATGCCAAATGTGTTGATGGTTTTTCAACTACAGCAGAATGCAGATTCTCCCAAATAAACACAAGCCTCTAGAACCAGCAAAGACTTGGCACCAGAACCCAGTAGTTGTGTCATGCCAATCCCCACCAGCATCATCCTCTCCCTCAGCCTTTAGCCTAGAGGGTGGCAGGAAGGAGGATAGGCTGATGGAGGGGAAAACTGAGGTGCAACAAAGTAATAGGGTTTAAAGAAAAGTAACACTTCAGTAGGAAAATGACCTGAAAAACTTTAAAACACCAACTGGCAGAGGTACCGCTCACCTGCAGGAAGGATAAGGAGTCGAGGAAACAGACCCCAAATGTAAATAAAAGCCCAAGCAGTATAAATTTGGCCTTGGTTTATGTTTAGTCACTGGCTTAGGTACAGTAGCAGCCATTTCCCCACTTTCCTTGATGAATTGTGGGCTGGTGCTCTTCAATTCCTTTTACAAACATCAATCTTTGCACTAATATATAGTTTGTTTCATTATTTGTTGACATTAAGATCTAAAGAGAAGCATCATCTCCTGGTCAGACCCTGTAATTCATCGAAAGGGTTGAGTCACAGTAATAAGATATGCACGCCCAGGATAAGGAGGATGTCACTCCAGTGGCTGGGTGTTGGCTGCCTTTCGGCTGGCATTTGACTGGGAAGGGCCATTTTGAATGGCTTCTACTGTATGTTTTCTTTCTTTTGTTTAGGTCACTGTATTTTATTTGTACATATTTACATTAGTCAACTTTTATGTTGCTTAAAAAGTGATCTGGAAATAAAATCCTATGGTACGGGCCTCTTTTCAGTGTTTAGTCCTGTTTCTCTGCTAGACCACTCCCCAGGCTGGGAAAGTGGTGTTTAATGCAAGAGTTTTCCCCGCAAGCAAAAGTTTGGTGGTTCAGCATCTGGTCCTGCCTTTCTTTGTTGTTCAACTAATTAAACAATATTTTGGACAATGTGACGAATTTGTATTGGTTTGCCCTTTTACCAATATAGATGTGTTGCAAACACCACCAAATTAATTGTTAGGACACATAACTCTTACAATTCAACCCATGCTCAAACCATTAATTTGGAATTTTGGATGTACAGTAATAGCCATTCAAAATTTCCCCACTTGCCTTGGTTTGGTCCTTTCACTGACTTACAGGGTCTGGCCAGGAAATGATGCTTCTCTTTAGATCTTAATGTCCACAAATCATGACAGAAAGAATAATTTAGTACAAAGATTTATGTTTATAAAGGAATTTTAGGGGACTAGCCAAGGACACATCAAGGAAAGTGTGGTAATTTTGAATGCTAATAGTTATACAGTGTCAGGATATATCATTAATGTGTTTTATAGGATCAAACATCTGTGAGGTCAACTACCCTGTCTACTTTTAAGGTTAGGCTTAACTTAACTTTCCTTATTCTGAAGCTTATTGTTTGACCGGTTCAGGTTTTCCTAAGCTATCTCTATAGTTATGCTGCTATACGCTTAGACTGCTGGAGGACAGGAAATGCAGCCTTAAACCAGACAGGGTAAGACTATATTGAGCCTAATGACATAAGATCACAGAATGACTCTGTATCCATCTAAATCTTTGTAAAAGTGGAAGAGTGTGACAATTTCCCTGCCTCTCTGCTTGAATAACATCAAAGTGCAAAAACACTCAACCAATGACTCATACACACACACCACTGCAGGATGACTTCATGTCTGATCTCCTGCCCTGTATCAGCCTCCAGACTTACTGAAAACATTGTGGCTGAAGGTAAGTCTTTCATTTTTTATACCTTACTGTCCAAGTGCATCTTTATATGTGTGTGTAAACATTGTTCATGCCTACATGTGTAATTCTTGTCATTGTTTTTTTCTCTCTAGGAGGGAGCAGATGTAGCCCGAAGCACAATGACATCTGAACTCTGAGCCTCGGTGCAGATCCTTAAATCTCACAGTTTTAAGATTCACACAAACTTACGCATTTACAGATGACCCCGTTCGTTATATGCTGACCCAAAGAAAATATCTATTCACATCGAGACTAGAGCAGAGGGCACATGCAGTATATGTGAGCTCAGTTGGATTTTTTCAGTTTTCTCCTCTATGTTGTTTAGTCAATGATCACAATAGGTTGTTCTTATTTGTTTTTTAACTTATTTGTTAATTTTGTTCAAATACTTTGTTTACCATCATTAGAGATAATGTGAAGGAAATGCGTTGAACTTCTGTCATAACAGTCTAAATACAGCCAGCATCCTTTATCATCAAAAACACATGTAATGCATGCTTTCTTCTAGGATCCACACTTCTTACATCTAATTTAACCAAACAGGTGAATGAGGGATTCGAGCTGCATGGTAATCAGGTACTTATTTTATTCCAACAGTTTAATAGGAAAAAAGAGACCATTAAAAAACTTTATTTGGATCTTTCTATTGAATTGAAACTATTGGCCCAAAACAAAAAATCTCGAAATTTAAAATCTGGAAAAGAAAAAAATACAAGATAAGAATTTTTTGACGGAAAAATTAACATTTGAAAAAGTTAAATATTAGAAAACTACGACAGAGTATTAGGGCCAGGCTAGAGATTTGAGATTTATTTTATTTTGGGAATAAAGTTGTAATATTTCGAGAATAAAGTTGTAATATTAAGAATTAAGTCATCATACCACAGCCTGTTTCAGAAAGAAAGCTTGGAGCTCCGACCAGCAGATGACGGCCGACCAGCTCAACCAATCAGCAACCTGAGTCCACTTTGACTTACTGCCCAATTTGATGCTGATGCTAAAAGATTTCCTTATTTATCAAACCAGAGCCAAAGTATAACTTCACATTCCTCATTTTAGGGAGGTATATGATTGTTGTAAGAGTTGTCATAAAATACAACTTGTTTCTGGTAATTTTCTAACTTTATTCTCATAATTTTAGGACTTTATTCTTGTTATTTTATTACTTAACTCCCATAATTTTACAACTTTATTCTCGTAGTTTTATTATTTTATTCTCGCAATGTTACAACTTTATTCACGAAATAGAAGAAACAATACTCTCTAGCCTAGCACTAATACTCCGTCGCAGAAAACAGCATAGTTACTTAAAAAAAAATGCTTTTTGAATAACAAATTTTTCAAAGTTTCTTGTCCGGATGGTGTTTTTTTTTCTTTTTTTTTCCCATTTACAAAACTTTTTTTTTTTTCAGCAATAATGGAACAAAAGTCACTCCATACTTTGACACTTTGACTACTTTGACATTTGGAAATGAGGCGTAGTTTGACAAGCAAGTAGGCTACAGACAATTGTTCCCCGTTCAGATGGTTCAAATGTCAGATCTGATGAAAAATTGCCTTGGAAGCTTTGTCTTTAGAAGAAGCTACACAAATCTAAAAAGGTTTTAGATTTTTTCTTTTTAGCAGAGGCTTTTCTTTCTTTTTTTTAACAGGTCATCCTTTCTTTCAGCTATATTTATTAGATATCTGTGTATTTTTAGAGGTAAAGACTGTTTATGTTATAAACTAACTGTTGCTTTTGAAGACAATTCCAGTGGTTTTCTTGTCTGTTTTTTCCAATTCTGCTGTATTAACTCCATAGGAACACAAGGGCAGTTTAAACCAATATGGTTGTGTCCTTGCATTAAGAGGGCGAGACAAAGAGAACGGCAGAATGTGAGCATGTGTGTGTGTGTGAGTATATGTTTTATTGGGCGCCTCAGTAATGTCCTTTGAATCCAGACAGAAGCAGTCTAACCAAAGTCACCTCCTCAGGAGCTCTCAGACAGCCCAGTGTGTGTTGCTGTGCACGCCCTTGGCCTTTTGGTGCTTTCCTGGGAGGATGTGCGCTGAATACCAGAAATGTGCTGTGGCGCATCTGGAGCTGCGCTGGGAGTTTAGAGAAATCAGTAATCAGAGTTAACAGGAAAACATCATCAGGAGCGAGAGCAAATTACAGTGAACGCTAGAAAACACCCGTTTGCAGCCGCCTCTGCCGCACAAATCTTTTTAGGGACTCTGCATCTTCACAGGGGAGGATGTGGAAACATTTCCTGTGAGTGTAAATTTCACTGTGTGAGTACTCGAGTGGTTTGCTACAGAAATATGACCCCCCCCTCCCAACCCTCTACCACGGTTTATTGCCTGGGCTCCTGTGTCTCCATTTTGATCAGTGGAATGAGTTTATCCATATTTAATGAAGGTCCTAATTAAGGTTTCACCTCCTGTTTGCTTGGTTTCCTGCACTGCTTCCAGAGCTCAAACATAAAGCACCTTTCCTTCTCTAACTGTAACATTGAATGGTGTCAAAAGTACACACATTTGTTCCTTAAAGGGGATCACCTTTTTTTTTTTTTACATTGGGCCCTTGATTTTACGTTATTACATCATGTTGTACTTACCCATATGAGTTTTGTGTCATTTGGAGCTGTTCTGAAGATATTCCGTCAAGTTATATCCAAGTAACGTCTTACTATGGGCAACGACTTGAAGGCACAAACTAAACTGTTCATAATTTATCATTTATGGTACGCCAGCATTCAATGTATTCCAAGTGTCCTGAGTGGGTAGCATCCAGAATTTACTCGAAACGAAGTAATTTAGAATGTTTTTAGAGCATAAACAGTAGTGTATAGGATTTCCTAAAAGCGCGTTCACGACTCTACGGAAACCGCGGCAGACCAAACCAGATGAAAGTGCGCATTCAGCTCGGCAAAGAACTCATGCTCTTCCTCAACACTGAAGTCCTCAGACATTTTTCTTTCGTTGTTTCTTTCTTTGCACAGGTAAACAGCACATTTCTTCTTCTACGCTTGCATTATCGGCAGAGCAGACGCTGAATGCGCACTTTCATCTGGTTTGGTGTGCCGCGGTTTCCGTAGGCTCGTGAACGCGCTTTTAGGAAATCCTATACACTACTGTTTACGCTCTAAAAACATTCTAAATGACTTCATTTCGAGTAAATTATGGACGCTACCCACTCAGGACACTTGGAATACATTGGACGAGCAGTATGGAGGAATATTGACACGTTTTTTGTGGACTTTTATGGACCTTTCTGCCTCGGGCGCCATAGACCTCCATTATTTGAATGTCAGCAGACAGCAAGAAGCCTCCCAGATCTCCAGATGCATTTGAGAAATCAAAAAAGTACTCCAGAGTGTTGTTCAGCATGGGGGTGAGTAGAAAATGAAGGCTAATCATGTTTTGGGTGTACTATTCCTTTAAGTAGAAGTATATATACTGAACTTTAGAAACACAGGTAAAAGTTGAAGCATCAACTTGACCTCTTTACTCAAAGTGAAAAAATATGAAGTGACCTTTTAAAAAGCATTCATTATATGAATTGAAAGCTCAATATTTGGACTATTTTGAAAATTTTGTTGAGATAGGGCCAAGGATGAGGGAGGTCTTCTTGGTCTCCGTCTCCCGATTCGCTCTCGCCTGTGTTCGACCTTTCAGACATTTCAACATAATTTCCTAAATCCTACATTGTAGCATGGCATAGACAATTCACGTTAGCAGTTTGAAGAACACCTGCTTGCTTCTGATGATTTTCTTTAGCTAACCAATGATTGTTTGCATTATAAATCTCATCCAATTACACTAGTTTTCACTAGATGGAGCCAATGATCTGCATTGGATGGCGCAAATAAAATAAATATTTATAAACATTAAACCGAAGCCAAGAGTAACCAGTAACATTTGTTTTAAAAATGTAAGGAATAGAAACTACAGATACATGTAAAGTCAGAAGAAGGAAGAAAAATAAGTAATGGAGTAAAGTATAGAAACCTAAAAAGTGTACTTAAGTACTGTAATACTTGTACTTTGTTACTTGACACCTCTGGTAACAGTAATAAGAAAAGCTTCTGCTTTGGGGAAGCCTGTGTGGGTTCACTGCAGGTGTGTGTTTCCTCTTTGGGTCCATCTCTCCACGCCAAATGTCTGAAGCGTCCCCCCTGGGTTTGTAGAGACGCCAGTCTGAAGGATGTCCTCTAGGCTGAGATGAAGGGGTCCCAGGGCCTGCAGACCTGATGACAATGATCCATTAACACGCTGCAGGGTCGTTTCTGAGGCCAGCACCACAGCCCATCCCAGACACAGACTGATACAATCACACAGACACAAATCCCCTCATTTCATACCTAAAGATAATACCTGGCTCACATACACAGCTCCATCACTACTGTAGTTCTCATCCATTATGTAACATCAAATAATCTCACTGAATTCTGAGGACATATTCTGCTCTGCAGCTGATTAGTTTGAGCTTAACAATGTGAGAAAAGTTTTCATTAGAGGTTGTGTGATACGGCTGATTCTGATGGACGGAGTTTGGATGTTGGGAGGCTTCATTCAGTCCGCAGAAGAATAAAACGATCCCTAGTAGGCATCTTTGTAACTTGCAAACAATGAAATTAAATTAAATTCAGTTTATTTCTAGAGCTCCTTCTCATCTCAGGTCACTTTATAGATCCAGATCAATCAGATGATACAGTCAGATTACAGTTTCAAGTTTTCAGTCAAAGGAAAACAGCTGTCTCCTCTTACCTTTGTTGAGCAGATATCAGAATGAAAGGATGAAGCTGATGACACCATCTCAACAATAAGAAGTGGGCAAAGACACGAGGCAAAGGAGGCTGAAACTAGTGCGTTAAGTAAACGATGAAGGTGATTAATGTGAAACAGAAGAACGTGGGCTGATGGCAGATAAATGACAGAGGAATAGATACAAACTTTAAGGATCAGTACAGCAAAGTCGAATAAATAAACTTCATAGGAAATGAAAAAGTGTAAAATGGTTTGAGATCAGTGGAGGAAGCCATCATTGATAAAGCAGAGAAACGAAATAAACCTATCAGTAAAGCAGAGATAGGACGATTACACAAAGAACAAGCAGGACACGGATTTGAAAAAAGGAATCTAGTGTCCGACTGCTGTAATGTGCTTTTGACAGAGCTGCTTAGAGCCTTTAGAAAGAAACAGGCTATAATTCTACATTACAGAGCGCTGAGCCTGGAACTGGAACACAGAATAGATCAGTTTATCTGACAGTTTTGATCACAAAGCTTCTTAATCCTTGAGGACTCTGCTCCCAAGGATTTCATCATCTGGCTGTCCCAAGAGTGAGAACAGAACCTGGTCAGATGCTGTACTGTATTTCCTTGACTCAACCTGCAGTGCAGCCAGCCTTATGTATTTTACCACAGCAGCTTAATAACAGTTTTGGTATATATATATA